>NC_134211.1:79956602-80256602 GCF_965140235.1 Caretta caretta
AAATATTGTGAAAACTGAAAATGTCAAAATGTGGACAATTTTTTGAGGAAGGTTTTTCAGTTTTGAGAAAAGGCCGTTTTTTCTTAAAATACTTTTTTGTGCGAAAAATTTCAACCAGCTCTAAAAGGTTGGGCCTAGAATGGGATTGCACAAGAGTAAGATGATTGGTAGGATATTTCAGACAATGAAGGTTTCATAAGTGAGATAATTAGCAGAGTATATTACTACTCAATATGAATTAAAGTAGTAGTAGCTGGCCCAATGTTAGTAAAAGAGCATAATAAGATGTCACCTAATTGTTGTGGGAATTTTTTTCCCCCTTACAGATCTTCTTCTTAGCCTTTTCTAACTAATGAAACTCTGATATGGCAAATAAGTAGCTGTGCCATCTAGTCCATGGGCACATCAGATGTGTTTGTTGGCTAGCTAATCAGTAGGCACATTTTATTTTCTTCATAACAGGCTCTTTGTTCAAGCCAGAGCTGACACTTTCACTTCCACCCGGACACCTGTCTTCAAGTACTGAGCAAAATACACCACTGGCATAAGCAAGTGGATTTCCAGTGACTCCATTGGAATGATGCCCAATTGTCCAGACTGAATTATCTCAGAAACTTGTTCCTTTTTCATAACATAGGCTGAAAATAAAATTAGATTAATCTTTGAAAAATACAATCTAATACATCTGGAGGAAAATAATCTAAAACATAGATGTTCGTGGGGAGGGAGAACATAGTAATGCTGAAAGAAGCTTAAAGGATAATCAGGAACAACCAATTAGACAAGAGTTTGTAACACAATATCAAAGCAAAAATGGCAGTGAAAGTTTGCATCCACAGAGTCATCATGTCACAGATGAGGGAGATAAATTCTCTATGTATCACACTGGTGTGACTGCATCTGGATTAATGCAATCAGTTCTGAGCACCATGTTGCCACAATGATATATCTCAACAAACTGAGGGAAGTTCAGATAACAGCAAATAGAAGTATAAGGTGGCTGGAGAGACTGACTTATGAGGAAAATTAAGTGTTACATTTCTATCATTTAGCTAACTGATTGCTTTGAGAGAATGTAAGAGTCTACATATATTTGCCAAGTATAAGGACAGAGGAGGGAAATGGATTATTTAGGGTGGCATGATTGGGAATAACTACCTGTGGGAGTAATAGGATGGAATTGACAAGAATCATTTTGGGTGAATATCAGAAAACACTCTCTGATTCATTTGACTGAAACATTCTCTGAAGGGACGTGTTATAATCCCCATTGTTTGGTCCATTTAAAGCTAGACTGTATGAAGCACTAGAAAATAAACTGTAAGAAGCAATTCTGCATTGAGACAACACCAATCCTGCATTGGGATGGAGGCTGAAAAAGCCCTATCACGTTTTCTAATCTATTTTAATTTCCATTAAAATTAATATTTGCTCCTCTCCTTTGGTTTAAATTTTGCTCATCCAGTCAAGAAACCTCTTAAATCTTTGCATCACAAAATGTGACTCTCATCGATATAGGAGTGCCTCACAGCTATTCATACTAATTAGTCAAGGTCATTTAAATACATTTTGCATGAAGCACCTTAAACGGGATGTGCCATTTTGTATATTTATCAAATTACTAATCAATATGCTATTCCACAGTTACTACTGGGACCTGAGCTACACATAAAGTGCTACATGCATTCAAATTGTGCAAGCTGTCGTCTGCATAAATGAAATTAAAGTGTATGCAGTAATCATTATTCACAATACAAAAGCAATGAAAAAGTGGCCTAAATGCAGTACATTCCACAATCTGTATTTTAAGTAAATCTTAACTGTTCCTCCGCACCCCTTTAACAAACCTGGCATTAAACTAGCTTCGATTTCACTTTCTTTCTCCAACGTATTACCTCCACTCTATTGGTAAAGTAATTTATTCCATCCTCTGTGGAGAGCCTGGATCTCATTTGCCAGCATATTTATCTTTCCTGCCACTGCACTGTCATTCATCTGCAATCTCCACAGAATACCAGACCTGTGCAGAATTTCAATTAGGATTGATTCAACTAAATCCAGGCCACAGTATTGAGGCTGACAGGGTGACCCCATGAGAATTTAATATGCTGAGTTTAAAAAAACCAAAAACCAAACCAAAACAAAACCCACCAAAGTTTAACACCGTAATTCATTAAATCATCTGTACCCTCATTTTAATCTAATTCACAATAACCCTTTTTCAGTCTCTGTGTATTGTGTGGGTAAACTGCTCTGGAGCAGTTTTGATAACCTCAAGAAAGAAATTACCATAAAAATCTCCGCTTTGTCTTTGAGGTCTAATCAACTTAAACTCAGGCAGTTTGTAATGAACAGAATAATGATTTCCACAGAGGCTGAACTACCTTCAACTTTCCCTTCAATATATGTAGACCTTCAAAAATCAATACAATGTAGGGTAATATAGATAAAATAGCTCTGCTCTTGGATCCTTGATTTGACAGACTTTCAGCAGGTTTCATCATAATCATTGACAGACTTCATCTGCTTGTCAGTTAAATGGCCTAATAGAATTTCCTAAATAATTCTGAGTTCCGTAGAACATCACTGTGGTTTTAAAAGAGCACTAGCCTCAAGCAGCAGCAGTTTGAGGGTTCTTCTTACCCATCATATATAACATGACACATTGGTCTTAACTTTACATTAACAGCTGTACATAATGAACTATTTGCTCTGATTATGCATCAGAAGTGCGTGTAAGTAAAGAATTGAAGTGTGACAATGAAAAGGGTAATACATGCTAACAACAATCCTTGTGTTCAACTAGTGGCAGTGGTGGTGGTTTTGTTGTTGAAACCAGAGGATTTTCTTGAATTTATTTTTCCTAAAGCCAGAGTCTTGGCCAGAGGGCTACGACTACAAATTATAATAACCTGATTTAGTTTGTAACAGGGAAGATAAGAACACACTGTAGTAAAAGAGGAATGAAGATGGAGTGGATATATTACTGGCATACACAAATATTAAAATTTAATAAAATATGAATCAGCTTCTGCCAGATGAAATTGTTAGAAGAGAGACTGAGTCCACAAACAAATCAGACACCACACTGATGAATAAATAGACAATTCTACTTGTCAGTAATGTTTATTTATTTATTGTGTATTTTAATCTAATGTGAGTTTACCTGGGAATATGGCATCTAGGGCAAGCACATGTTGCATAATCCTTCATTACTTACAGCTGGAAATTCCTATTGTGTAATGTTACTGTCAGCAATAGAATACCCTGCAACCACCATGTAAAGCATTCTTATCTACATTCCATACCTACAGTAAAGTATGATTCTTTCTGACCATTGTTCACCGAATCTGCAGGCATTACTTCCATCAAACATGATGATCGGTTAGTATGTATTAACAGCACCAAGATATTTAATAATTATGGGCTACATTATGTCTTTAGTGACAGCTGTGTGCAAGGGGAGGTGCATAGGCACAATGCCACAGTTGGAGTGCAGGAGGCAATATGCCTTAGGGGTGTCCCTCAATAGAACAATTCTTCCAGGACTTCCCCTGCTGTGCTAATTTGCTACAGCCCTGTAGCAAATTAGACCTTGCCTCTCTAACAAATAGTGTGTATGTATGTGTATATTGGCAGATAGATTAAAATAAATAAATAAATTTCAAAACAAAACCCTCCACTGCAAACACTTAGAATCATAGAAAATTGGACTTCTCCCCCCGGGGAGAGGATGAGACAACAAACACGTAACAGATGTTAGTCATTGTGCTTAACGCGCTACTGGAAGGCACTCACATACTACAGTGATGAGAGCAATATGAGTACCTGAATAGAATAGAATGCCACATGCTCCCTCCTTCTCTCTCATGTCAAAGTTTGGATCTGCCTACTCCCTGCCCATATCCCAACCACTTTCTCTCCGGGGAGATTGTCTGGCACAAAAACTCTTTACTCCCTGCTGCAGACCTGGATCTAAGATCTATCAGAGGTTCTCAACCTGGGGGGGATGCTCCCCTGGTGGGGTGCAGAATGTATTCTGAGGGGGTGGGTGAGAAGGCGGAGTGGATAGCAGTGGCTGCTGGCCAGGGACCTAGTTCTGAAGGCAACACCACTGTCAGCAGTAATGCAGAAGTAAGGATGGCCTGGTGTGGTATTGCCACCCTTACTTCTCTGGTACTGCTGGTGGTTGTGCTGCCTTCAGAGCTGGGTGACCAGAGAGCTATATACTATATATTTCAATAGCTGTGTTTGAATTAATGCCTAACCGTTTTTAATAATTAGTGCAAGTTGCATGTTGATTATTTTTTTATCAGTATATGCCCTTGTGTGGCAGGAGGTGGGGAATAAACTACTACAGACACAAAGAAGGGAGGTGTGATCAAATCATTTTGAGAGCCACTGACCTAGATGACCCCTGTGTGACATTACATTCCATATTCCTTATGAAAATATGCTTATCATAGGAATATGACATAACTGAGATGTACTTTATGCAAGATGGCTCATGTAAGATATCATTGAAAAGGTTATGAGCAACTGAATGGGATTATCCAATTTGTATGCCTGTATCATTTCTGTATCTGAAGTTAGGAATATTAAATATGTATCTATATTTCAAATGTGTTACTTTGGGCGTCAACTCCAACCAGCCCTTCAGGTACAACAATGGAAAAGTCAGACAGGGCTAATGAGCCATTATCAGAAACAATGGACTGTGAAAGAGCTTAGGCTTCCCGTGGATGCTGGAGACAGCCTACGAGCAATGACTGCCAGAGCCATGCAGAGATGGGGGTCCGAGTCATGTGACACTGGATACACCTTGTCCCCCTTTGGAATGCTAGTGATTTTCCACTAGAAGACAAAGGGATCCCGCCTTACACAAGAGCTGTATGAGGGAGGGGAGTGACATCATCATGGTTCTCCTCTGCCTCCCTGTGACATTACACTCTATATGATTTTATGAAAATATGCTAATGAGTGTGAATATAATGTAACTGGAATATGCTTCATGCAAAAGGTCTCTTGTAAGGTATCATCCTATTTGTAAAAATGTATCATTCTTGTATCTGAAACTAGAAATATGAAATAACTCTGAGGTCCTATTGTAATTATGCAAAGTGTAGGCCATTAATGGTGGCTTGGAATTTTGATGGCTCCCATCAACTAGGACAATTGGTTGTAAATGGCTGTTTACTTGCAACCCTTCCTGTGAGTCAGGCCAGGAAGAATGAAGGCTTGGGGTCTCACAGGACATGTGACCATGTCACTTGGTACTGGAATCCATCTTAAACCTGGTGCTTTTCCATTTAGAAGGAGGGTGGGGACCCAGAGAGACAAAAGATTCCTGCCTTGTGCCAAAGCTGTATAAGGGGGTGGAACAGAACAAAGGAGGTTCCAAACCCTAAGAGACACTGAAAAACACCTAGAAAGAAGAACTGAACGGGGGGAGAAGGTTTGAGCCCAATCTTGAAGGGCGTCTAGCTTGTGAGTAATAATACCCGAGGTATCAAGAGGGAGACCAGTGCAACTGTCTTTCAAGACTTTCTGTAATCTGCCTACAACAATATCTAGAGGGAGAAATACTATTTGTAACCAATTTCTTCAATGAAACTAACTTAGTTTGCGTATTTGGTTTCATTTGCTTAGTAATCTGCTTGTTCTGTTTTACCACTTAAAACCTGCCTTTTGTAGTTAATAAAATTTGTTTTGTTTATAATATAACCCAGTTTCTCTAATTTCAAACTTGGGGGTGAGAAGTTGTGCATACCTTCCTCCACATTGAGGGAGGAAGCGGATTTCATAATATACCTTTGGGTCTGCACTCCAAGGGAGGTGGTCACCTGAATGCTGAAGCAAAGTCTTCCCAGTGCTGATCTGCAACTCGATGTGGCCCTGCCTGTGTGTGTGTTAGAGGAGGCTTTAAGACCCTGGCTCAGTAAAACAGGTTAAAGGGGCTGACATGCTGGCAGAAAAAGTAGACTCAGTGGTATCTCAGCACGTCAGGTGGCATCTCAAGGGGTCCAACCTGTCACACCCTGATACAGCTGGATGGGAGGGGAAGGTCAGTGAATACTTGCTTCACTTTGCACCTACATTAGATCACAACCCAGCCTTATAATTATGTTTGTTTTTGTTTGTTTGTTGTAAAATTAAGATGTTAAAGAGTAGCTATTACCCAGTTTGTGACTCAGTTTGTAATAATATATTTACTTGTTATTATAATATTTAGCCACTAGATGTCTCTGTGTGGTGCCTAGAGTTCTAAAGAGGCTGAAGTCCTGGGTGAGATATGGAAACAAAGTTGGAACGCAAGCTGTGTGGAAGCAAAGCCTCCTTATGTTTGTAGCTGTGCCTATTTTCTTTAATAAATGGCTTCTGTTTAAGAAAGACTTTACATAACATGACACTATTTATGTTAAAATGAAACTACTGACAGTAAGAGAGATATTCTCTGCATATTTAGGGGATCTATTCTGCTAGAGATGTTATTTTCTATAATCTAAAGGATTATATATGTGTTACTAAACTTCAACCAAGTAACAGGGAAATGCAAAATCTCTCAAGATGTAGGGTGAGGATAGATTATGATGATTATTTCTTTGGTAGGACCTAGAGGCCTCAGTCAGGGATTAGGGTTCCATTGGGCTAGTTGCTGTGGGCACAAATAATGAAAATATGGCTGTTCCCCACACAAGGAGGAAGGTGGGGGAAGCCTCTTGATTCATACTGAGAAAGCTGGGCAATCGTCTAGTTATCTTAGGTGCATGTACACAAACGCAAGAAGCCTGGGAAACAAGCAGGAAGAACTGGAAGTCTTGGCACAGTCAAGGAACTATGATGTGATTATAATAACAGAGACTTGGTGGCATAACTCACATGACTGGAGCACTGTCATGGATGGGTATAAACTGTTCAGAAAGGACAGGCGGGGGAGAAAAGGTGGAGGAGTGGCACTGTATGTAAGAGAGCGGTATGATTGCTCAGAGCTTCGGTATGACACTGGATAAAAGCCTGTTGAGGGTCTTTGGGTTACATTTAGAGGCAAGAGCAACAAGGGTGATATCATGGTAGGCATCTGCTATAGACCTCCAGACCAGGAGCATGAAGTAGATGAGGCTTTCTTCGGACAACTAACAGAATTTTCCAGATCACAGGCCCTGGTTCTTTGGGGGACTTCAATCATCCTGACATCTCCTGGGAGAGCAATATAGCAGTGCATAGACAATCCAGGAAGTTTTTGGAGAGTGTTTAGGACAACCTACTGGTGCAATTGCTGAAGGAACCAACCAGGGGCCATGCTTCTCTTGACTTGCTGCTCACAAACAGGGAAGAATTGGTAGGGAAAGTAGAAGTGGGTGGCAACCTGGGCAACAGTGACCAGGATATGGTCCAGTTCAGGATCCTAACAAAAGGAAGAAAGGAGAGCAGCAGAATACAGACCCTGGACTTCAGAAAAGCAGACTTTGACTCCCTTAGGGAACTGATGGGCAGGATCCTCTGGGAGGCTAATATGTGAGGGAAAGGAGTCCAAAGGAGCCAACTATTAGAGCTGGCTGTATTTTAAAGAAGCCTTATTTAGGGCACAGGAACAAATCATCCCGATGTGCAGAAAGAATAGCAAATATGGCAGGGGACCACTTGGCTTAACAGAGAAATTTTTGGTGAGCTTAAACACAAAAAGCAATCCTTCAGGAAGTGGAAACTTGGACAGATGAGTAAGGAGGAGTATAAAAATATTGATTGAGCATGCAGGGGTATAACTGGGAAGGCCAAAGCACAATTGGAGTTGCAGCTAGCAAGAAATGTGAACAGTAACAAGAAGGGTTTCTACAGGTATGTTAGCAACAAGAAGAAGGTCAAGGAAAGTGTGGGACCCTTGCTGAATGGGGGAGGCAACCTAGTGACAGATAATGTGGATACAGCTGAATTACTCAATGCTTTTTTTGCCTCGGTCTTCACAGACAAGGTCAGCTCCCACACTGCTGCACTGGGCAGTACAGTATGGGGAGGAGATGAGCAGCCCTCAGTGGTGAAAGAACAGGTTAAGGACTATTTAGAAAAGCTGGACATTCACAAGTCCATGGGTCCAGATCTAATGCACCCAAGGGTGCTGAGTGAGTTGGTTGATGTGATTGCAGAGCCATTGGCCATTATCTTTTAAAACTTTTGTGGGAATTGGGGGAGGTCCCGGATGACTGGAAAAAGGCAAATATAGTGCCCATCTTTAAAAAAGGAAAGAAGGAGAATCTGGGGAACTACAGACCGGTCAACCTCACCTCAGTCCCTGGAAAAATCATGGAGCAGGTTCTCAAGGAATCCATTTTGAAGCACGTGGAGGAGAGGAAGGTGATCAGGAACAGTCAACATGGATTCACCAAGGGCAAGTCATACCTCACCAACCTGATTGCCTTCTGCGATGAGATAACTGGTGCTGTGGATACAGAGAAAGCGTGGACGTGATATATCTTGCTTTAGCAAAGCTTTTTATATGGTCTCCCACAGTATTCTTGCCAGCAAATTAAAAAGCATGAATTGGATGAATGAACTATAAGATAGATAGAAAGATGGCTAGATCGTCGGGCTCAGTGGATAGTAATCAATGGCTCAACGTCTAGTTGGCAACCTCTATCAAGCGGTGTGCCCAAGGGGTCGGTCCTTGGGCCGGTTTTGTTCAACATCTTCATTAATGATCTGGATGATGGGATGGATTGCACTCTCAGCAAGTTCGCAGATGACACTAAGCTGGGGAGAATGGTAGATATGCTGGAGGGTAGAGCTAGGGTCCAGAGTGACCTAGATAAATTGGAGGATTGGGCCAAAAGAAATCTGTTGAGGTTCAACAAGGACAAGTGCAGAGTCCTGCACTTCGGACAGAAGAATCCCATGTACTGCTACAGGCTGGGGACCAACTGGCAAAGCAGCAGTTCTGCAGAAAAGGACCTGGGGATTACAGTGGACAAAAAACTGGAAATGAGTCAACAGTGTGCCATTGTTGCCAAGATGGCTAACGGCATATTGGGTTGCATTAGTAAGAGCATTGCCAGCAGATCAATGGAAGTGATTATTCCCCTCTATTCGGCACTGGTGAGGCTACATCTGGAGTATTGCGTCTAGTTTTGGTCCCCCCACTACAGAAAGGATGTGGACAGATTGGAGATAGTCCAACAGGGGACAACAAAAATGATTAGGGGGCTGGAGCACATGACTTACAAGGAGAGGCTGAGGAAACTGGGGTTATTTAGTCTGCAGAAGAGAGGAGTGAGGGGGGATTTGATAGCAGCCTTCAACTATCTGAAGGGGGGTTCCAAAGAGGATGGAGCTAGGCTGTTCTCAGTGGTGGCAGATGACAGAACAAGAAGCAATGGTCTCAAGTTGCAGTGGGGGAGATCTTGGTTGGATATTAGGAAAAACTATTTCACTAGGAGGGTGGTGAAGCACTGGAATGGGTTACCTAGGGAGGTGCTGGAATCTCCATCCTTAGAGGTCTTGCAAAGCCCTAGCTAGGGTGATTTAATTGGGGTTGGTTCTACTTTGAGCAGGGGGTTGAACTAGATGACCTCTTGAGGTCTCTTCCAACCCTAATCTTCTATGATTCTATGATTTTACATCTTACAATCTAAGTATAAACTGAATGTCCCACAGAAACCAAGTCATATTTATCAGTAGTAAGTCACACGTGTATCCTAGAAGAACACATTCATTATGTGATAATTGTATATCCAGCATGTATTCATCCCAAAGTACACATTTTCATCAGTTATATATTTATCACTAGTAACTAGAAATACAGCTGGAGAGACTGAATCTAAAAGACCATGTGTTACAGCAAATTGTGTGCTGGCACAATATAATTGTAAGAAAAGCATATTGTAGCTTAAGAGTCCAGTCAACAGTGCTCTTTAATCAGCCTTGTATGTTAATCACATAATAGAGGACTGCTTGGCTGAACAGTATGTTTAATAAAGGTATCTATCATAAGCAGTCAAAGTAACCAAAAGGAGTATGCATGTCTCATTTCTATAATTTCTGCGTGCCAAATCCTGAGGTACTTATTCCGTTTTTACTCAGACAAACTTAAACTGAGTCTTTCACTCAGGTAAGCTTGAACTCAATGTGAAATTGCCTGAATAAGGACAAGAATCTAATTTACTCAATGACTGACAAGAGAAAAATCGCAAATAATGTATTTGCCTAATATTGTTTGACCTTATAAAGGCCTGTCTGAATAATATAAAATGTGTTCATTAATAATGTATTTGATGATTCACAGGGGAAAATGGCCTAATATATTATTCACAGATATTATTCAACCACTTCTTATAAATCCTGAGTATAAAAGCTTAGGCCCCAGTTCTCCGGTGAGTTCTACCCAAGGAATCCCTTGTCGCCATGAGATACTCTATGAGGTCAATTCAATGACTGTTTCAATCAGCTCTTTAGATGATCACCAGTAAGTCAGCAGAGCTCTGAGTGGGTGCTCATTGCAGGACCAGGCCCTAACCAAGAACGTCAGGGTTTGGTTCTTTATTATTTAGCTGTGTTACAGTGAGTACGTATCTGACAGATTTGATAGATCTTCCCATTTGGATGCTGAAAACATATTGTACCTACAGAAAAAAACAATACATGAGCAGGTAAAACATTTCAGAAAATTATTAATTAATGACAATGATTATTTATTACTACTATTAAGAGCAGTAATAATTAGTGATTACAAATAGTATATTAATGAAAAGTCTGATACTTTTACAGAATATCTATGAGCAGACTGTAATATTTTCACATTTGTTTATTTTAATTTTTAAAAAATTTTTGTGGAGATATATACCATCATGTTGCTTTCTCATGAGCTGTTGACCATGAGTGCAGTTCCTCAGTGTGCGGAGGGCCAGCACAAGTCCTCTGTACCACTTACTTCCTGCACAAGCCCTGGAAATAGGCAATGTATACTTCTTGTCCTAGCTGTCTACACAGGGATAAATTTCACCCTCTCACAAAGGCATAGCTATGGGTGGGCTGTGATGTTGCTCTCCATATGCTTTATGAAAATATGCTTATAAAGGAGAATATGATGTAACTGAAATATGCTTTATGCAAAAGGTCTCTTGTAAGGTATTGTTACAAAGCTTATAATCTCACTTCATCGGATGCTGTAGCTCACGAAAGCTTATGCTCAAATAAATTGGTTAGTCTTTAAGCTGCCACTAGTACTCCTTTTCTTTTTACCTGTGATCAGTTTCTTAATGTATTAGGTTTAGATTTGTGTGTTTTGTTTTATTTTGCTTTGTGACTTACTTTGTTCTGTCTATTATTACTTGAAACCACTTAAATTCTACTTTTTATACTTAATACGATCACTTTTGTTTATTAATGAACCCAGAGTAAGTGATTAATACCTGGGGGAGCAAACAGCTGTGCATATCTCTCTATCAGTGTTATACAGGGAGGACAATTTATGAGTTTACCCTGTATAGGCTTTATGCAGTGTAAAATGGATTTATTTGGGGTTTGGATCCCGTTGGGAGCTGGGTGTCTGAGTGCTGGAGAGGTGACCTGCTGAGCTGTTTTTGGTTAAGTCTGCAGCTTTGGGGGATGGACCAGACCTGGGTCTGCATTGCAGCAGGCTAGCATGTTTGGCTCAACAAGGCAGGGTTCTGGAGTCCCAAGCTGGCAGGGAAAATGGGCTCAGATATCATTTCAGCACATCAGGTGACAGTCCCAAGGAGGTCTCTGTGACCGAATCCATCAGATGGGTTACACCCGGTTAGCCCTCAGGCCCACCCAAATCTGAGCCTATATGAATTCAGAAGCTGATGTCCGCATGGCTGTGGATCAGGAACTCCTGGCTGTGGAGTGGGTAGATCTTGCTCTGTCTGCAGAAAGCCATTGCCAACTGGGTGCGGTGCAGAGCAGCCCAGCAGTCCCACCACTGCCTTCACCCAGCACTGCAAACATCTCCTGACCATGGACAGCTTCAGCAAGATCCAGGCCCCACACAGGAGCCTCCTGGCCCTCCCACTCTGGCTCAACCCATGCCAGCCAGTGGGGCCTGTCTCCACTAGCGAATCCAGCCCCCAAGCTTCCTGCTCTCATATTCCTTCTCCGCACCCAGCAACCCCTCCATGCCACAATCCTGCTCCCCAGCCATCAAATATAATATGCAATATAATATAATAACATGCTATATATATTATTTGCTGTGACATCAGAACTTTGGGCAATGCCTGTCCACCATAAATTGGGGCCCACCCAAACTTACACTTCTAGCTATGCCACTGCCCTCTGAATATTGGTGTGACTATTATTTTTGCCATCCACACTTCACAAGTACAAGGAGAATGAAAGTGGCTGTGGAAGCAGATTCCGTGTGAATTGTTACATATGCCAGGTTTCTCATCTATATGTGTGAATACTTGCTTTCCACAAACATTTATGCAAACAAGTATTTTGTATGAATTTTGGTGGACAGCAAATACAATGTAACCCCACAACCTCAAGTATTTTTTCTGGGTCTGATAGGGAAAAAGGTACTGGCTTCTTTAGGTGTGTCCACCTCTCCTCAGAAGTTGGGAAAGAAGGGTGGCTGGAAGGGAGAAAGCATCACCTAAGCAGGTGAGCTGACTGTTGGGGCTCAGGTAAACTATTGGTCTCTCCAGCTTGAGTCTTCCTCATGCCTGGAACTGGCACCAGCTAGTGGCAGGTGGCAGTACAGGTGCTCATTACATAAGGGGTCTGGTTCCCTGGTGAACCAGAATTGGAAGACATCCCCTAAACTAGCTGGGGAATGGGATTGGGCTCCTAGCACAGTGAGGAGACAACACCCTCCCCCTAGCTCTTTAACCTTTATATGAGGGGAGAGTGTTGGGGTCAAGGTCACAGGTTGTGGACTAGCTGTGAAGGGGTAGATGGCTGACAGCTGCCCTCCACCAAGTGAAAACAATTAAGGAAGGAATCATGATTTGCACTGTATGGGTTATTGATGGTTAGTTCCCAGATGAGTTATGGTAATAAAGTTGCTGCCTAACTAAACCACAGCACTTGCATCTTGTCTTTCATCCAGCATGTCTGGGGGAAAAACATAGAAAGACAATTGAAGCAAAGTCAATTTCTCATTCAGATGAATATTTGCTGGAAACTTCTCATGTTACTGGATTTGCCAGGCACTATACTCAATAATAGTACCAATATACTGTCCAAAGTGTGCTAAACCTTTTGCAGATAGCAAGACAAGGTCTCTGCCTAGAACAGTATATGATCTAAGGCTGCCGTCCTGCAGTTACACACATACTTACCTTTACACAGAAGAATAATACTATTACCTTCAATGGAACTGCTCACATAAAATTAAGCGTGTGCATAACTGTGTCCAGGATCAGAGCCTAAGTAAGCAAAGAGCAGATGGAGTGCAACAAACGCAAGCGAAAGAGTGAGTGGTAGTGTTCAGCATAAGTTTGATCTTGTGGAAGTCAACTTCAAGTGGAATTGAATCAGGCCCAAAGTGTGTTATTTCCACACTGGGGGAGGGCTTTATGTTTTTGTTTATTTTTCCCCTTTCATTTTCACTTCAAGAAACGTAGGAGGTAGGGTGCTGGTAAGAGGATTAATAGGACTTGTGAGAATTTGAAGAAGGGATTTATTTGAATTAAATATTCTTTTCTTCTGAGACTATACCCTGATCAGAATAAGAAATGACAAGACATAACCCAAGGCAACTAGCATAATCTTATCTGCAGTAACTTTTAACTAATACTTTCATTATGATGTAGTTTCACATTAGGTAACCTGAGCATGGGGGGAATGTTAAAAGGCCAACAGGCAAAATCAGACAGTGTAAGCAGGTGCAAGTTCAGTTACTTCTGTGGCATTACCCCCACTTACATCATGTCTGGATTTGTCCTTAGCTATCTCAGATGCTTTTTGAGGATCTTACAAAAGGTTTGGAAAGAAAATATTTTAATGAACTCATCCTGAGGAGCCAAAGATGACAAAAACATATTGCAGAAGGCTTAAAGTTTGATGGGAAATGTGTTTTTTTTTTCTCTTGACTGATTGGAAAGCTTCCACGTAGATGAAATACATGCTAAATTATTTACAGATAATTACATCGCTGTGCTGTTGCTAAAATATTAAGACACCGTTGTCCCAGAGGAGATATTGTGACAGACATTGGCACATCAAGTAATGAATAGCTGTGGGGTAATGAAGAAAAGAACTACCACAAGACCCTGGAATTAGGAAACAGAATGTTTGTAAGTAATCCACTCTCAAGGAAAAAATGTCACTTACTTTTCTTCTTTTTCTTCTACTAATTATGTATAGAACAAATGTTCAACATTTGGTGGATTTTGCTTCAAGGCAAAAAATATTCTGGAACTAGACTAAAGCCCTCCCCAACCCCCATTTCATTATAAGAAAATTTAACCAAGAAATATTTAAAAAAATAACCTTCAACTAAAAATGTATTCAAATACAACACTAATGAATTTGGCAGCTGTCAGTATAGGGTACAGGTCAAACATGACTAGTGAGGAGAAGAGGGAGCCTCGCTACCACGTGAGTGACCTGGTACATTCACTGTTATCTGAAAAAGAAAGGGTGATTATTATTCCATGCCACAGAGTGCATCGGTAGGAGGGCATTCCAAAGATATGTAGCCTATGTGAAGTTTGATGTTACCCATCATATTGCAAAAAGACTGCATTATTAAAAGGTCTGTCTGAGGATCTAAGATTGATAGATAGATGTATCTGTTATGGCCTGACCACATTGACTCCAGTAGAACCAGATTTCACCCAAAAAATTCAGAATTGCAAGATTGTAGAATATCCTGGCAGAAAGAAAACCAATTTGGGCAGCAAGGTCTTTTTCTCAATGGACCGTGTCTATTCTGACAATATTAAATTACTTTATTTGTTATAAAGTAAACAGAAAACCTTTCCCACCCTGCCCCAGTTTGGGGTTCAGCTCAGTCCCATCAGAGCTGGGGAGGGAATCTGTCACTCAGTGTTACCCAAGCACTCACTGTTATAATACTTTCTTTGGGAGCTTGTACAAGGGGAGGACAAAAATGTGCTGAACTTTTGTTCACTGGAGACCACATCTTACAAACTCAGGCCATGATCCTG
Organism: Caretta caretta; assembly: GCF_965140235.1. NCBI lineage: Eukaryota > Metazoa > Chordata > Testudines > Cheloniidae > Caretta > Caretta caretta. The sequence goes on from NC_134211.1 coordinate 79,971,731, forward strand.
CAATCAGACTTCTGCAGATGTGCATGGATCTGGCAGCAGGATTGGCCAGAAATATTAGAAGTAGTTAAGATACCAGTACTTTACTATACATTTGAAGAATAGCTACCTGTATATTACGTGCTGTTACCCTTTAGTACAAAATTTGTCATATAAGCATTGGTGATGGAGGTCCCTATTCAGCAAAACACTTAAGCATGCGCTTAACTCTGAGTGAAGTTAATGGGATTTAAGCATGTGCTTAAAGTTAGGCATATCTTGACTTTCGTAAGGCTTCCATTCCTGTCTCACATGACCTTCTCATAACAAAAACTAGGAAAATACAATCTAGATGGAGCTACTAAAAGGTGAGTGCATAACTGGTTGGAAAACTGTTCTCAGAGTGTAGATACCAGCAGTTCACAGTCAAACTGGAAGGGCATATCAAGCGGGGGTCCTGCAGAGATAGGTCCTGGGTCCAGTTCTGTTCTGTTCAATATCTTCATCAATGATTTAGATAATGGCCTAGAGAGTACACTTATAAATTTTGGGGATGATACCAAGCTGAAAGGGGCTGCAAGTGCTTTGGAGGACAGGATTAAAATTCAAAATGATCTGGACAAACTGGAGAAATGGTCTGAAATAAATAGGATGAAATTCAATAAGGACAAATGCAAAGGACTGCACTTAGGAAAGAACAATCAGTTTCACACACACAAAATGGGAAATGACTGCCAAGGAAGGAGTACTGCAGAAAAGGATCTGGGGGCTATAGTGGATCACAAACTAAATATGAGTCAACAGAGTAACACTGTTGCAAAAACACAGACATATCTCTGGGATGTGTTAGCAGGAATATTGCAAGCAAGACACAATAAGTAATACTTCTGCTCTACTCTGCCCTGATACACCCTCAACTAGAGAATTGTGTCCAGTTGTGGGTGCCATGTTTCAGGAAAGATGTGGGCAAATTGGAAAAAGTCCAGAGGAGAGCAACAAAAATGGTTAACGGTCTAAAAAACATGACATATGAGGAAAGGGTTTAAAAATTGAGTTTGTTTAGTTCGGAGAAGAGAAGACTGAGAGGGAACATGATAACAGTTTTCAAGTACATAAAGGTTGTTACGAGGAGGGAGAAAAATTCTCATTAACTTTGGGGATAGAATAAGAAGCAATGGGCTTAAATTGCAGCAAAGGCGGTTTAGCTTGGACATTAGGAAAAACTTCCTAACTGTCAGAGTAGTTAAGCACTAGAACAAATTGCATGGGGAGTTTGTGGAATTTCCGTCATTTGGGGTTTTAAAGAGCAGGTTAGACAAACACCCATCAGGGATGGTCTAGCTAATTCTTAGTCCTGCCTTTAGTGTAGAGGACTGGACTAGAAGACCTCTCGAAGTCCATTCTAGTCCTATGAATATATGATTCTATGTGCTTAAGCTCTTTCCTGAAAAGGGATGGATTTAAACATATGCTTAAAGGGCTTTTTGAATTGGGGCCATAAGCAATATTATTTTTTTGCAAACAACATTTATCATATTCATTATGACCGTGGAAATTTCCAAACACAAAATGTACAGTGGAAGTCAATGTGAGTTAAGCCCCACAACTTCATTCATGCCTTTCAAAATCTCCTCCCTAGCATACATAGGTTCTGCAACATCAGGCCATACTCATGTGAATATTCTTACTATGTTCTATGAATAGGGTTTTGGAGAGTTGGGCCCATCAATAATATAGGAAAAGGTGAATACAACTTAACATATGAAACAGAAAACCAGCCAAAAGTTGTAATCAGCCCCTCAGTGGAAACTCAGATTGCTTTAAACAGAGTGGAAAGGTTGAGAGTGAAGTATTACTTACAAAGCCAAACCTTCAGAGAGATACTGGTAACTTTTTCCTCCATTCAAAGCCAAGCAATGTCTCCTTACATTTGTTTCTCCATGTGAAATGTTGCTTGAACCAGGTTATGTGATGTTTTTTCTTGCCTGGTGACACAACCTGATGTGCCCTGATGAAATGTGACATGCTTGTCAGTTTTTGTTAACAGTGAATAAAAATTGGCAAATATCCATGTGATTTGAATGTTTTCCCATTATGGTGCCTGGCAGGTATTAAGCTATTGGCATATATATATATACTACACTTTAATTGTGCTGTTATTCTAAGGAGATCGATAGATCGATTTAAACAGCTCATTGGAAACTTTAAAAAATATATATGTTTGTAAACAATTCTGCTCAAAAATATATAAAGCAGAATATATCTGTGAATTCTCTCCTCCTTGCCTCTGAATGAATACCATAACCATTTCCACAGCAAACAGCTGTGATTGTGAGCTATGATTTCAGCTGAGCATAAAACAGCATGAGCAGATTAGCACCTAAGAAAAAAAATTGTTTGCCTGTAAATATCTTAGCGGCAGAAGCTGCAAGATATACAACTCGAATTGTTTCTAATTCCAGAGCCTGATTCGCTGCCAGGTTCCTCCAGTTCCCACAGAAGGGAAAGGTTTAAGAACATCTTCCCAGGAAGCCTCTACCAACAGGCTTCTGAGGAGTGCAGGCTGTAAAATTAAAGATGCCCTCCCTTGGTGGAAACCCCCAAAGAGGGCAAAGGTTATAAAATACCATCTCCCAAGAAAAATCTCTCTGGGGTTTTATTGTCATTGCCCAAAAGGTATGTCTTTTCTGCAAGATAACTAATGTTCATTAGTTATCCCTCTGTAAAATCCTCATGGAGACAAGACACTGTAGTTTTATCATGAGGTAAATTAGGCAAGGTCAACCATAAGTGGTGGCCATAGTGTGGACCTCACTTTGCTATCTTGCAGCACAAACTACAGGTGCCCTGCCTCCACTAGGATTTTATAGCAAGGTAACTATTTTATGTTAATTATCCTACCGTAAACCCTCCATCACCACCATTTTGGAAATGAAGACATAGCCTGGAACATAGCTATCCCCATTGCTGATTGCTAATGCAGCTTTCCCGCCCTCTGCCCTTTCCCATGCGTGGGGGTGAATCTAATCCACAATGGGGCGGGGGAGGGTCAGACTTCTAGATGGCATCAGTACTCCTTTAGGGAGAGATTTTCAAGGGCACAAATAGGAGTTAGAAGCCCAACGCCTACTAACTGAAAGCCAATTTGTGCTTTTTGAAGAATCTCCCACTAACAGTTAGGAGACAGAGGAAGCTGTTAATGATGCAGACATTTCCATTAGCGGCCTCATGTGCATCCCACTGTCCAAGAAAATAAGGTTTAACAGAGAGACAATCTATTCTCCTTCTGTCACTCTCTAAAACTTTAATCTAGTACAACAGGAAAAAAAAAGATATCAAACATGTTTCACCTCTGTACATTTCATTGCAACAAATGTAGAGAAATGGTCAAATGTACCTTGATTCAATAAGCATGTAAGTGACAAAAGATAATATGTTAAAAATATGCAGCTTAAGACATAATCAGAATTCGTTTCAAGTAGGTACTAAATTCTAGTCTTAGATTTACTTGTTAGTGTCACAGATAAAAAGGATTAATTAAAGAAGTCTGCACTAGATAGATAAAGGACTCCACTGGATTTTGTTAATTTTCTTGGAATAAGGAGCAGGAATAACATAGCCCAGCTTGGAGTTTTATGCCACCTTGAAATGGATTCTAGCTATGCCCCTGCTTGAAAATGTACAAATCCACAAATTAAAGGAAGATATGCAATCCATCACAAAGAATTAGGGCCTGCAGTCATTTTCTTTAACATTAGCAATAGCCTACCATAAAATCAAACTAAAACTATTCCAATTAAAATTAGGTGAATGCTCCATATTTAATTGAATCAGCATCATACAAAATCAGAAAAAAGCCACCGCATAATTCAAGAAAATGCATTATGAAATAAATCATATTATATGTGATTTGTGGTGCCAGGTTGGTGCTCTATCACATAAATTAAATTGCATTATAACCTCTCTGATATAACCTTGTCCTTAAAATTATTTATTACTTACATACACATTTGCAGAATGTAGGTATGCTTTATGAGGACTGAAGATGCTGTGTATAATAAACTCTCAGTTGTACCTGTGCATGGAGAGAAGGACAGAAGTACTTAGAATTTTTATAGTAAAATTGTTTTTTCTTTCTTTCTTTCTATGAAGAATAATAATTTTGCATCACTGAAAGAAATTTCACTAGCAAATGTCCATTCTTGCATAGATTATAGTGAGTGTACGAACAATAAGATGAACAAATCCATAGTAAAATATAGAGGAAAATATAGAATAGATTGTGAAATTAGATTATAGAGTAAGAGTTCAAAACATTTGCTACCCAAAACAAAGGTTTGTAAATAATAACATTTCAAAAATATGTTGGACACTGAAACATAACTACCTGAAGAAACTAGTATTAAAAACTTCAGTTAAAGACGTAAATGAAAACAAAAAGAAACTCTCTCTCTCTTTAGTTTTTCAGAGTTTACAGTTCTTCAGATCAAAGCATATAAATAGTTGTTTTATCAGATTCACAAAACTCAGATTATTTAAAGGAATCTGTATGGCAGAATCTTCCCTTTAAACCAAGGAAAATATTACTTATAAGGAAGGAGGGCATTGTCTCTCTAGTCCTTGTGAAAAAGATTTCACACAGAGGACTGTTAGAAAAAGTTACATCCTGGCCCAGTTTTTATGACACAGATGTCATGTGACTAGGATTGTATCTACTTTCTCAGTAGTTACTGTTGTAGTCATAAACTACTAAGCAAATTTGGTCAAATTTTCCACATTAAATTTTTCCCTCAAACAAATCCCACCCTTTTTAAACCATTTTTTCCCCATGAAAAATTTACATTATTTTCTTGTTTTTTTTACTTTTCACAAATGTTTCATGCTTTTTAAAATTCAGTCGTTCTCAAAATTATCTTTATTATTAATTATTATTATTTATTATTATTATTTTATTTACCACCGGTGGTAACCTCAGTGCTACAATGGAGAAAAATTTACTATTGGTCATTGATTATTTAAACATAGTGCGTCCTAGCTGATGGGAAAATTCTTATGGGGAAATTCTAAAGTTCAGCGCCCCATACTGCATCAGTTACATACTGTCAGTTAGAAACATGCAACATCAGATTCATCTCAAAGTTATTCCTATGCTTCCAAAATACATGGGGAAACTGACATAAGATGATGCCCTCCTTCCTTACCCTGGTACAGTGTAGCTCTGTCTCCCGCTCCCTGCAACCAACACCTCCCCTCACCCCCCACCCGCAGCTCCAGATTGGACTACAATGCAGCCCAATAAAAATTAAGAACATAAAAACAATGTTGATGTTTAGCAAATCCATCAAATAAATCAGGCGAGGAAAAGTAGTTCTAAATGAACATACACCTAGGAGCCCTTTTTATATATTTAAAAGCCCCTGTTTTTAAACTGTGTGCTTAATTTTTATTCTGAATTCAGCAAGATTCTATATCAAAGTACAATGGCATGAGCTGAAGCCTATTGAAATCAATAGGAGACTTTCCATAGACTTGATGAAAGTCCTGACGCCCCAGTTGAACATTGGGCCAGGGCCCCTTTGTGCCATCTAGATTTAAGCCCCCAAGGGGAATATTCCTCAGTGCAGGAGAGCCCTTAAACCTGGTGCAGAACTGCCTCTGGGGTAGGGCAGAGGCAGGATATGGATTGGGGCATGAAGATATGGGTCAGGGCAGATCTATGCCCTGCCAATTCTGCCACCCCTGCAATGGCCTACGGAGGCAATTACAGCAGGGATGCAGTTAGGTCAACCCTTACAACAAATGGAAAAACCCAGTTACTTTTAAAAGGTGCATTCTACTATCAGTCCTGTTACTGTAATGAAACGAGAGAACTTTCTCATTTTTTTCACATCCTGTCTTAAACTGGTAAAAGTCTTTTGAAAATGAGCTCACGTTATTATCCTTTGCTTTTGACTTGGACCCTAGCAAGTAAGACCTCTCCTTGAGGAGCAAAATAAAATAACCTCTAGAGGAATGTTAACTGCCTTAAGCACTTGAGTTGTATTAAAACACTTGATTGAAAAATATTAACTACTGAAAAAAGAACAAAAGGTAACAGGGCAGAGTGGTCATTCATTATTTATGTAACCCTTCTGCCCATCAGAGTTGGCAGCAACAAGGGCCGGGTTCAGTATCTAGGGGTTCCATTCCAATAACACAATGTAACACCAGCTTGAGCCCCCACCCAGTGACCTGGGACAAATATATACCACCCGCTCTGGGCACCTCCAAGAGGCAATACTTCCCCTCTCGCAAGCACAGAGTCTGAGTGTAGCAAAAGCCTTTTAATAACAGAGAGAAACAATGTGGCATTATGTTGGGGAAACACCACCAACAGGATTCATAACACAACCCATGAGCAAAAATCCCAGCCCAAGCAAATTGGGGCGTGTCCTTTCCCTTTGGTTCTTGAGTCCAACAATCCAAAATCACCCAAAGTCCCAAAAGTCCAACAACCCCAAAGTCTGTCTCTGATCAGTGCAGCCCCAGAGTTTGAAAGTTTATCTGCAGAGTTTTACCTCCCAACCTGGGTGGAGATGTGGGGGGGTTAAGGGGCACCTTACATGGTCCAAAGCCAATTGCCCCACCTCTCCATGGGACTCTGCTCCACCAGCCATCCCACGAATTGCTCTGCTGTGCCAGCCACCCCCATGAGCTGGTCCAGGCATCCCACAAACTGCTCCGCTCCACCAGCTGCTCTGCCAGCTGTCCCATAATCTGCTCTGCACTAAATCTTCAGGCTCCCCCACTACTTAACACAACACTCAGTGATTTCAGCTCTTAGTAAGTTTAGCTCTTTTAGTGATTTCAGCTTGTAGTAGGGGAGCCTCAGTGCTGGTGCACTATTGGCCCAAAGTGAATTCAGCTCAGCAGCCTGTAACTAGACTCCTAATAGAATCAAAATTAGCTCTGATATTCCACAGTGAAGAAAGGAGGAAGTGCAATTAGCATGTAAGGCTCTCACCCAGGGACCCATACCACCAGATATTAATATATATCCCCAACCTCTCTCCATTCACTGGGAGTTGGAACCCATGACCCTTGCCTAGCGAGTGCTGCTTAGTTGATGGTGAGTCCCTCCATCATAACAAAAGGCCAAGTAGAGTTCCACTGTCCTTGATTCACATAATCAGGATAATAACAGTTTATTCCTGGCCTAATAACAGAGAAACTTTGGCTCCTACAACAGCCAAAGTGACCATCTAGGTGAGGTGGGTGTGCCTATGCAAATGAGATCAGCCCCTGAAGTTCTGTTCCACAACCCACCATGACTCACCACCAGATGTCAGGGTAGAGCTCATCCTGACTCTGCTTACATTTATTTTATGAAAAAAAACTATTTCCATTTTCTAAAGTTGGGATAATCTGGTTTTCTCAAAGAACTGGAATAGTAAATTCTCCATTTTTCTTTTATTGTAATCAATAGAGGACATAACCATTTCAAGTAGTTATGTGTGGGTCTGCCAAATCATATTTATCTTGATAGGATGGTGGAGGCTGATGTTCTTGATCCTGGCGGTTCTGCCACAGCTAATATTGTTGGTAAATTTATACGCTTATTCACAGCTTTCAAAGTTGAAGGTCCTCTTAATGAATGCCTACTAAAACAGATACTTGTATTCCACCTAACTGCATCATGGATTTCAGCCATGATCTGATGGTACTAATTCATCCTGGTCTTGCACTCACAAACACTTTGTCTATGTTTCACATATCAGCTAATCTCTCTTCATGTGTTCTCAACAAACCAAGAGATTTCTATGTCAAGTCTTACTAAATAAAATGTACTAGGATGATTTAAAATTTGAGTGAGTGCTTCCATTCATTTGGAAATGAAACCCCCAGGGATTTTCTTTTGACCAGACTATTGAAATGGTAACAAATGTAACACCAATATCTTGATAAACTATATAAACACAAGAAGTGAATTAGATTAGCAGCTGAGTCTCAAAACATGAAAGATATATTTATCCCATTGATATTGTTACGAATTACACCTTGTAGGACACGCACACAAGTGCTATGAATTATACCTGGTAGGACACGCACACAAGTGCTACAAATTACACCTTGTAGGACACGCACACAAGTGCTACGAATTATACCTGATAGGACACGCACAGTTCAAATCTAGGCTGAGGCACAGAAATAAAGTCCACAACTGCAGAGTTCCCAAAAAACACTGAGTTTATTACGCTCGAGCGTGGTGCCCCCCTGCTAGCCAGGAGGGGACCCTGAATGCAGATTATACAAAGGTTATATACCTTTTAGCAAAGCATGTTGCCCTCGTGCATTGGAAACCTTAGCCAATAAACAAACCCTTGTCTTATCTACCACCTATCCCTGCTTGGTGCATTCCTCGTGCTATACCAGTATGTTAATTACACAGCATGGTCCTAAAGCCATGCATCAGTAACTTTTATTATCAGGATGGGAGGCCTCACATCAAGGCCAAGAGACAGGGAGTTAGAGACTGACAAAAACCAGATACTGGGAGTCAAGGCAGGCTGGAGACAAGGAGGAGGATTTTCACAGGGATTCAATATCTAAGGATTACTCCTCCTGGTGTATGATGTGCTGGCATTTAAACAATGGTGGGCCCCAAACCAAAATGGAGTCACATGTGCTAACTTTTCCTTAACAATATTACCTCCAGCTTCTAATCAGAGAACCAGTCTTAAAGTCAGTAATGTAGGATGAAATTCACGTTGTCCAAGACACTGACTAAAATGGCCATAGGTGAACAATGGATGGGGATTGGAATCATCCCTCCAAATTGAAGCTAGCACACAACGCAGCCATGTTACAGCTTCATGGCAACTTCCACAGCATCCTGAGTGGAGAAGTGACCAAAGACTGGTACGCTCCTTCTTACACAGGATCCCATGTGAGTCTATCAGTAGTGTGTGTGAGCCTGTTGGCCATATTCCTGCCACTCCTCAACTCTTCCATAAACTGCTCATGTGCAGAAATGCTTGTAGCATCAAGGCCTTAATGTTTGGGTTAAGCTGCTGAACAAATCAGCACACAAACTTTTGGGGGCCTTTTCAAACCCAAAGGAACCATTGGCAAATTTATTTATGTAAAAATACATCCCACAAAGCTCTCTATCACTAATTTCGACCCATCTCCCTAGAAATTAAAGGTTTGTGCCCTAACCAACTCTGCCACCTAAACTATTCTATTTATTCTCTGGCTTTATAATGTTGGCTTTTAGACTCCTTCCAAAGCTTTTATGTAGCAATATTTTTATACACTTTTTTCCATTTCTGTCCCTGACACTGTATATAGCTGAAATGTCATTTGAAAATACTGATGTAGTAACTTTTTACTGCGGAGAAAATATTTTTATCTTCCAAACCCATAACTAAGGTTGTTATTCTGTTTGTTTGTTCGTGAATTGCAATGTTAGGCTAGTCATCATACATTAGGCACTTTGTCGTAATCTTTTCATTTTTAACAGACCTGAAAACTAATTAATTCAAGAAGCTTACTCGCAAAGGCAAGGTGTACAGAACTATAATCTGTGTGTCAAACCCTAAGCTGTGCAGCGGTATGGTGTGGTTCTCTTGCAAGCTCACCTGTGTGAGGGGGAAAATAAAATGAACGATGATGCTCAAATGGGTGAGCTACCAAACTCCTTGTATAAATCTGTCTTTAACAAACAATAACAAATTAAATTAAATTAAAATTAAAATTTTAGAATACTTGGGCCTTGATCCTATAATTTCTTACATGTGTATTTACCTTTATGCATATGAGTATTCCCAGTGGACTCAATCAGCCAGAATCTCAGCTGATGTAAATCAGCATAGCTCTGGTTTATTAATGGTACTATTCACATATGTAAAATTTCATATACGTGTAAGTGTTTGTCGGATTGAGGTTTAGGAAGTCTCAATCAATTCACTGCCACTGCAGGGACCTTGGCATCAGTATACTTTGGTCCCTCCTATTTTTTGCCTGTGGCACATAATAGATTAGTCTCCTGGAGGCTGTAATACTTTGTTCTAATTTTGGTTGTTGGGTTTAGTGTGCAGGTACTAGGTGGTGTTGGTGGCCTGTGTATACAGGAGGTCACAATTAATGACCTGGTGACCCCTTCTGGCTTTAAACTCTGTGACTCTAAGGAAGGAAGGAAGAGGAGCGAATGGCATGCTTGGAAAATATGAACATACAAAAAATAATCCAGCCTAAGCAAGATGCATACTAGGATGAAATTCAGGACTTTACAGAAGTCCTGGTGTAGGCCACTAAAACATCTAAAGGATAAAGGAATCATAAGCAATAAGCAGAACTGATTTATGAAGAAAATATCTAGTCAGAGAAGCATTGCTGCTATTTTATTATAGAATGTCAAAAACAGAGGCCTAAAGAAATACACTCTGTAATATATTTGGATCATAGTGGAATATTTGCCATTGTGGATCTGATTCTTCTCTGCATTAGTCCAGTTTAAAAGCTGTTTTAACACTATTAACTGATGTAACACTGAGGTATTGCAGTGATCAATCAGGCCCTGTATCCCATGAAATCCGACTCAAAAATTGAATTCAAATTGATTTGGAGTGTGATGGGACATGCCCCCATCCCACTGATAGAAAGGCTAACAACCATTCCTGCACTCTGGCAGCACCAATTAGGTGCACCTGTAGAACATGCTCCACTTGGAGAAGGGGTGCTTAAAAAAAGGTGAAACTTGCCATAAAGACGTTTGCCTGGGAGAAGTGGCTGCTAGGGACTGTTAGTGACCTCCAGAAGCAAGGGGAGCCCAGCCTGAGGCAGTGTCTAGCCTTTCATTCCCCCTGCCAGGCCCTGCTTGTTTGGGGACAGATTGATTCTACAAGCCTAATACAAGTGAGGGGCCTGGGAGAGCTGCCCACAGACAGCGACCTGTGGAGGGACCAGGGGACTGCTGCCAGGGACTAGAAATAATTGGATTCAGAAAGGATCTCAGGAGTGAGCTGAACTCCAGCCAGAACAGAGAGATTGACTAGGAGCACGGGCTCCTGTATGGACCCACAGGCAAGAGATTATTGCAAAACCCGGGCTGAGGGCTGGCCCACTATATGGGGGCAAACCCTCAGAGACCTAAAGGATTTGTACTCCCATGGAGCAGAGCACCAAGCTAGCCATCCAAATGCATGTCCATACCACTAGGAACAAAAGGTAGAGGTCATACCTACAGAATGGGGGTCTGGAAAACAGTGACTGAAAGGATTTAGGGGTCATAGCGGACAAACTAAGTGAGTTCCCAGTGTGAAGCTGTTGCAAAAAGAGCCAAAAAAGCCCTTGGTTGTATAAACAGGAAAGTAGTGCATAGGAGTAAGGAGGAGATGGGTGGCCTTGGCGAGACCTATGCTGAAATACTGCATATATTTCTAGTGTCCACATTTGAAAAAGGATGTTGAAAAACTGGAGAGGGTGACGAAAAGAGTCACAAAAATTATTCAAGGGCTAGAGAAATTGCCTTACAGTGAGAGACTTACAGAGCTCAAACTGTTTAGCTTACCAAAAAGAAGACTGAGAGGTGATTTGATTAGAGTGTGTAAGGCCCTTTATGGGGAGAAAATACTCGGTACTAAAAGGCTCTTTAATCTGGCAGAGAATGCATAACATGAAGCAATGGCTGAAAGCTGAAGCTAGACAAATTCCAATTAGAAATAAGGCACACAGTTTTAACAGTGAGGGTGATTAACCATTGAAATAAACTACCAAAGGAAGTAATGAATTCTCCATCTCTTGAAGAAAGGATGTTTTAGCCAATCATAAGTTATTGGACTCAATAGAGGAAGGAGTAATTGGATGAAATTCTATGGCCTGTGTTATATACGAGGTCAGACTAGGTGATCTCATAGTTCCTTCTGGCCTTAAAATCTCTGAATCTGTTAATCTAGCCTGACTAATACTCAGAATGGTCAGACCAGTCAGTGATGTATATTTGAATGATCTTCCTAGGGAAGTAGTGGAACCCCACTGCTTAGAATATTTATAAAACGAGCTTATAGAAAACTTTGGTAAATGTATATACTAAGTAGAATAAACCTGCCTTAGCAGGGAGATGGACCAAATGTCCTATGGTAACAGGTCATTGCATCTCAAGCAGGATTGTCTAGCCATGAGTAGTCAAAGTTCACAATCTGAAATTCAATAACCTCTTCCATAGTTTTGGGCAACAGTACCAAAAAGAAGCTATAATTCTGGCCCTACTTCAGTATTTACAGTTAGAAGAGGTTTTTAAGAACAAGGTACAAAACTTTTCCCACAAGGCTGTTTTTAAGATCCATGATGTTTATGCAAAAATGTGGAGTGTGTGCTAAAGACAGCCAATCAATAGGTTCAAAGCAGATAGCAACTTAAGTCTGGCAGCCATGTATTATTAGAGCAAGCCTTAAAGCAGAAATCTATAAATACAGCAGGTTCACTGGGGGCAAATGATGGAATGATTATAGGTCTACACAACAAAAGTAGGAGAGAGGGAGTGATGGAGACTGGGGCTATCAGCCAGGATGACATAAATTATATTAGACAGATAAAGTGCTAAACCATGGAAGAATAATTGATTTCCTGATGGCATACAATGACTTACCTGTAGCCTTTTTATTACAGTGCCAAATACATAATGAGTTTTAGGGTGAGCCAGAACAGGGGCTTTTACAGTCTCTTCTTCTATTTAAACTGTTTTAAATTTGGTCTCTAAAAAGTGAAGAAACAGCTGTAATTTTAGTCATCAGTATTAGAAGTATGCAACACTGACATTGCTTTGCTTTTAGGACTGTGTGTCCCCATTTTTAGCATGGAGAGGAAGGAATGACCTCAGGGCACTAAACTAGGACTTGGGAGATCAGGGATCAATTGCCTGAGCTGCCACAGATTTCCTGTGTGGCCTTGAGCAAGTCACTTAGCCTCTCTGTGCTTCAGCTCCCCATCTGTACAGTGGGGATAATTGTACTTCCCTACCACACTGGGGAGCTGTGAGGATTAAACATTGTGAGGTGCACTGTGAGGAACTCCATTACTATGTTAATGGGGGCCATAAAATACCATCGATTGTATAAGCCTCTGTTTATAACTTGGGGGTTACCACTTGTCTCTAACATCTTATCACATAAATTCTTAATCTTGAATCACATTATTTTAAGAGTTTTCCAGACATTATGTCAGGTCATTATATATATATATATATATATATATATATATATATATATATACACACACACATACACATGCTCATAACTAGTATTAGTTTCTTTCTTCCCCTTGTGAAGAAGTAATATTAGTAAAGACCTATCTGTGTACTGATATATATAAGAGTATATACTGTCATTCAAGATTTAAATCAAGATTTAAATTTTGGGTTTTTTTTTAATAAACATGATTGACCTAATCAAAAGTCTTTTTTTAATAGGATCATGCCAACAGTCTAATTAAACAGTTCTGAAGCTGTTAATAATATCTCATTAAAAAGATGTTATAAAAAAATGAATCTGTTGGAGAATGGGATACAGTTGGATTATGTATAATCACGTTTTTCTGTCTGTTTGACAGGCTTTGGAAAAGATTTTATAGTATTCACCAAGCAGGGAAATAAATATCCCTACTTTACATTCACAGATGTCACTGATTTGTAACAACATAAAAAGTTCAAGGTAACCTTTTCACACTAATCATTTCCTTAATAACACTGAAGAAAACTTCTCTTAATCTAACTAAGAAACAACATTAGTGAACATTAGTAACTGCATGTAATATACATTTTCCACTCATTCATGTCAGATGCTTTATTTTTGCTTTACTGTCGCAGATGCATTCAAGTCCCTCAGTTTCCACCAGTGAGATTTTTGGAAGATGATCAAGGAATTTCTGAAGTACAAATTGACCCGAGGCAAAAATTTCACTTGTAAAAAGTTCTATGAAGCAAGGCCCACAAAAAGTCCAAATCCTTTGTTTTATTCAATTTGTATCCATCTTGTGTCCTCACTTGGCAATCTTTGAGTCTAATTCTGATCTTAACAGCATCAGTGTAAATCTGGAGTGTAACTCCATTGCCTACAAAGTCAATGAAGACAATGGGACTAATATGGTTCACACCAGCTGAGGATCCGGCCCCAAGATTAGCATGATTGTATGTTACAAATAACACTCCCATGGTGAAAAATAGTTGGTATCCATCAAGGCAAATTTTGCAATTTTTGAAATGCTGTCGGATGCTGTAAGTTTCACATTCATTTTCAATAAGACTCCAAAGTTCCCACAGAAGTCAGGAATTTTTTCTGTGAGTAACTACTAGTTTTCAATGGATGACACAGTATACATGCTTTAAAAAACTAAGGATTCTGCCTTGTTTTGGCAAATAATGATGTCAGGAAACAAGGTGTTGCCTTCATATATCAGTCGAACCATAGGCGAGCAAAGGAGAGCATAGCACCTTTACAAAGGGTGAAGGAAGAACTGAATGTCTCTTGCCTTTGATGTAATGCATCTGAAATCTCTCTCAAAAATCAGTGCATTCTCAAGCTGACAAGTGCCTGAAACAGTGCTTAGAGTCAGAAAGAAAGAAATGCTTTACTTCGCAATGGTGGGGACATAAATCCTAATGTCTTGAACTTTTAACCACCCATCCTTTAACAAGCTCTTTTACTATTCTCAAGTCAGGTTTTAAATGCGCAGAGAAGAAACTGCAGACCTCAGCACTTAAATTAGACCCATGGCTTCAGAACTGTTTTCCATTCACTCGACAACACAGTTTGCCTAATTATTGTCATCGGTGTGCATTTTTTTCTTTAAAATACCTCTCCTTAGGCAAATACTGAAAGAGACCTCTTCTTTTATTGATAGCTCTGCAGCATCTAACATTCAAAGAACTGTAGGTTAGAATTCAATGAGGGGGGAAAGAGAAAAATTAGACATGAAAAGCAGAGGTCTGCATAGTGTCTTGGCAAAGCTGTATCATACTGTAGTGTGGGAGACCCAGACACAGGTGAGGGAAACTAATCCTGGACTTTAACGGTATCTTGGAGTATAATAGAGGTGATGCCCTCAATCTCCAAGGAAAAGGGTTTGTGCCACATCATTCACAGGCACCCTCTGGGAACAAGTGTAGAGTACTATTCTAGCCTCAAAGGGCTCTGAGAGTTCTCACAATGCTGAGACTGGATTGAACAATCAGCCACTGACATGGATTTAGGAAGAAGGGACAATATTTAATAAGAGAGGATGGCAGCTCAGAATACAGCAGTGTGCTGAAAACCCAATGGGCCTTGCTCAGAACAGTCTGATCCTGACGTAGGTGTTTGAGAGACGGGAAATGCTCCATAGGCCAGAAAGAGGCAGAAGAAAATCCCATACTGAGATGCCACTTCCAAAAAATCCATATTCATCATCATCAAAAGGAATTAGGAAACAGCAATACTTGCTAATACATTTCTTTTAAAAATGTAACTTAGCTCTGCTCGAGACATCTTGTAAAAAGAGTTCTACAGAGGAGAACCACAAATAGATATTAGTTTAAATGAAGCAGTTCTCATATCTATGTCCTCCACAAAATCAAAAAGTTCTGGCATCTCATTAGAAAAATCTGTCAGAGCTGGGCCAATCCTACCCCCCAAAATTTCTCCTGAATATTCATTCAAATATGTCACTTGGATTGCTTTCTGCCATTTTCTTGACTCTTGTATTTGCTTTCAGCAGATATTCTGGTGTACAAGTTTACTGGTGAGAACATTCACAGAATCAGTGAGTTTTAATCAAATAGTGGAGAACATGCCTAGGAAGTGGAATGTGAATTACAACATGCACATAGCCTTAAATGTTCAGGCTACCATTGCATGGACAAGTACTAGCCATACATTGTGTCAAGTCATCTGGAAGAGGAGTTTGTGACACTGTAAAACAAACCAATATGTAAAAGCTCAGCCTCTGAAGCATCCCTGCCACTTTTTTGGCCATACTTATAGGCTGTGCTTGCTCTATTTCAGGACAGTTTCTAATTAAATACCCAGAATGTTTGCTGTAAAACCATTTAATAATTTCTGTGGTGGCTAAAATATGATCATATTCATCCAACCTGTACTTTAGTGAAATGTTTAATTATTTCTTAGCAAACAGGTGAAATCATAAAAACATACCTCCTAAAGGAGCTAACAAGCTTTAATTCAGGATGTTTACAACCAAGGGGAATCATATTAACTGCAGATGTTAATTTACCGTAACAAGACAGGTCTATTGCTAACTGCTCCTTCTTTTCAAGAGGAGAATGTTTTCAATAATTATTTTAACTGCAGGTGTTGAGAATAGCTCAGCAGGAACAAAAGTATAATTTAAAACAATCCTGTCACCATCACTTGTGTTTACAAAAACAGCTTTATTCATTCTAACAAATAAATAAAACATTTTTCAAACGAGCCTGTTTATCTGCTGCCTTGAACACAAACCTCACCAGAGTGCCCTCATGCTTGGGTCACAGTCCTTAACCTGCAGTAGGTTTGCAACTCAGACCTGAAAGCATTTGCCGTCACCTTCAGCCCCCAACTAAAACCTCTCCAGCGCATCATCAAGGATCTGCAACCTATCCTGAAGGACAATCCCTCACTCTCACAGATTTTGGGAGACAGGCCAGTCCTCACTTACAGACAGCCCCCTAACCTGAAGCAAATACTCACCACCAACTACACACCACACAACAAAAACACTAACCCAAGAACCTATCCTTGCAACAAAGCCTGTTGCCAACTCTGTCCACATATCTATTCAAGGGACACCATCATAGGACCTAACCACATCAGCCACACCATCAGGGGCTCGTTCACCTGCACATCTACCAATGTGATATATGCCATCATGTGCCAGCAATACCTCCCTGCCATGTACATTTGGCCAAACCAGACAGTCTCTATGTAAAAGAATAAATGGACACAAATCAGACATCAAGAATTATAACATTTAAAAACCAGTCGGAGAACACTTCAACCTCTCTGGACACTCAATAACAGACTTAAAAGTGGCAATTCTTCAACAAAAAACTTAGAAAACAGACTCCAATGAGAAACTGCAGAACCGGAATTAATTTGCAAACTGGACACCATCAAATTAGGCCTGAATAAAGACTGGAAGTGGATGGGTCATTACAAAAACTGAAAACTCATTTCCCTATTCTAATTTCCCCTTACTGTTACTCACACCTTCCTGTCAACTGTTTGAAATGGGCCACTCTAATTACCACTAGAAAAGTGATTTTTCCTCCTGTTGATATTAGCCCACTTTAGTTGAATTGTCTCATTAGAACCAACCCCCCACTTGGTAATGCAACTCCCATTTTTCATGTACTGTGTATATATATCTTCCTACTGTATTTTCCATTGCATGCATCTGATGAAGTGGATTTTACCCCACAAAAGCTTATGCTCAGATACATTTGTTAGTCTCTAAAGTGTCATAAGTAATCCTCATTGTTTTTGCTTTAACTGTTACTGACCCAGTTGAGAGTAGCCTGGAGCCATTTGAAGGGAAGGAATGAGCAAAGAGATGTTTTTTCACAAATTCATTGGATTGAGGGCAGATTTTTTATTCACTTATTCACACTATATTCTGAAGATAAAAATGATCACTCCTAACTCAATGGCACTCTGAAAATTTTAGTTTTCATTTCTTTCAGGCCAAAATTAAAATGAGTTTGAGAGTCTCAAACTATTTCCAACTGAATCTTGTTTGAAAAAGCAAAACCATTTAATTCCATTCCTCACAAATGAACATTTCTTCCCAGAAGAAACATAGGATTAGAATAATAAAAAATATTTTTTACACATTGAAATTATTATTGGAAGAACAATACTAGCTCATAATATTCCTAAAATTATTGTGGACAGAATGTTTTACTAGTTAATAATACTGAGATTAATTGTGAGATGAAACTAGACTTTGACTCTTGCAAATGTTTTCTAATTAGAAAATATGTTTCTTTATAGTTTCATATTGTCATGCCAATCAAAGTAATAATCTATCGCTACATAATCATCACATTAGAATTAATGATAGAATTCTTTGTAAAGCTAAATTTAACTGTAAGGAAGGCTGGGAACAGTACTGTCAATATTAGTTGCATGTTCTCTTATCTTATCTTCCAAGAAAATAGATTATTCCTTATAGTAAGACTCTCTTGATTCAAAAATGGTGCAATAATTAAATAAAAGCATGACATTAAAAGCAATTTTTCTTTATCAGTTCACTCCTGATTATGACAGACTTCAGGAAAATGAGTTGACAATCACTGATATATGGATATCCCTTCTGAGAAGGTGTGCAACTTCTTTTAGCATGCTGGAGGAATTGAAACCAATAATTTTAACATGAACGCTACTGGAACTGTTTTAGAGATAGAGACTGTCCTGAGAATTTTGCTGAAGTAATCTGAAGTCAGGTGAAAATGAGAAAATTCTACAAGAACCAGAAGGCACAAAAAGACACCACTTCTCATGCTAGCTGATGGTTGATATTGAAGTCCAAATTAACAGTGGCCTTTGATATCACATCATCAAAACTGTATTTGCATCTCCAAATAAACATTTACAGGTGCAAAACCTGTATTTACAATCACATCTCAGGTAATTATATGTATATTGAAGATGACTGAAAAATTTCAGTTGAAAGCCTTTTCATTGCAAAATAGATTTTTGTCAAAACAGAAATTTCTATGGGAACTTTCCAATTTCAATTAAAAGTTTGATGTTTTTGTTGAAAATAATCAAAAATGGTACTTTTTCAGCTGAAATTTTTCTGTTTTGTGTTGCCAAAAACTGTCTGGTTTGGGGGTGTTCACAAAATCAAAACAATTGGAAGACAATTTTCAGTGAAAAAGAAACATTTTTCACAGAAACAGAAAAATATTTTTCAGCTAGCTCTAATGTAAATCCATCTCTGACTTATACATATCTAGTTCCTTGTACATGTCTGTGAGGCAAACCCGCAGCCAAACCAGGGCTGTTCACTCAGCAGCTCCTCCAACAGACATCCTCCATCATGCCCCCAGGGTATGCTTCAGGAGGCGAGGGCAGCCTTATTGCCTACGTCTTGTGTTTTCCTCTAGAGGGTCCTGTGGGAGGGTGCTTCCTGCCCGCCCCTCACCCCAGCCCTCTGGTCCTCACCACTGAGTCCCTGTCCCATGAGTTTCCCCGGCCACCCCCACCACACCACTAATTTACTCTTCCTACACAGCCTGCAGTGACTTAGCCTCCAGGCATGTGGCTGCAGCCTATCCTGGAGAAGAGCCTGGGTCAGGTGACCCCCAGTCTCAGGTATTTCCCCAACTCTGCCAAAGCTGCAGATCAATCTGTGCAACAGCATTATGCAGCCAGGATCCCTCCTGCTGCCTCGCAGGAGACAGACTCACTGGGCTCTCAGCCTGGTCCTGCTCCAGTTCCTGCCTCCGTCTTGCAGGGATGTGGGAACAATTTGTATAGTGGGGGTGCTGAGAGCCACTGAAACAAACTGTAAACCCCGTAGCAGATGAAAACCACTTCAAGCCAGGAGGTGCGGCAGCACCCCTAGTTCCAGCACCTGTGCCACCTTGCCAAAGCCCTGTTCCAGTTTTGTCCTGGCCTTACTCTGGCCTAGCTCCAGCCCTGTTACTGACCCTCTCCAGCCTTGTCTCTGCCTCCTGACCCCTCAGACTCTGACCACCCAGCTCCAACCTCTGGCCTTTTCCTGGACTCTGGCTATGATACTGATTTGTATTTTTTACAGACTCTGTCCACCCATCTTCAACCTGTGCCCTGCACCTGGACCTTGTCTACAGTCCTGTTTTTGGCTTGTCTACAGACTCTGATCTTGGTTCTGACCCTGGCCTGTCCCCCAGATCTCAGTTCAGTGCTACCCTCATCCCAGCTCCAAGCTTTTGTCCAGCCTCTACTTCTGCTCCAACCATCAGACCTGACTGCCAGGAGGCAGTGCCTGACAACATCTACATTAATGTGTATGCACATGTAATATTATAGGTGAACACTATTATAAATTTGACTCTCTGTGTCAGAAAGTCAATTTCTCGCTTGTCTACTTATCACACTTGCTCTTCCTTTTGTTCTTCAAATGTTTTAAGTCAGATAATAGTTTTCTTCTTCCCAAGGTGGCATCATATTCTCCTCTTTTGCTTTGTATCTCACTGTCAAGGCATCTTCTGAGGATTCTCTTTCTTTCCACTCCTTGAAAAGGCTCAAATGAAATATTTGCCAGGATCTGATTCTGTCTGGATCTGTTTTCTATAGTACCTCAAAAGGGCCCTAACATTTTGTTAAATTTACTGGTATCTGTAGACAACAATAGCACTTCTTCTGCTGGTTGTTGGAAGAACTAGTATGTCCCAGCACAAAGCAAATACCAAATTTTCTGGCTTTTTGGGGAGGCTTCTGAATTTTCTTCAGCCCACTCTCTCTCTCTGTCTCTCTCAGGTGTTCTCATCTCTCCCTCATCCCAAAGGTATATAAGACTATATTTGCAGAACAATGCAGTTTCTCAGCTTCCCTTTCATATATGTAGGGGACCTCTCCCCCGTGGCCCTTATAGAAACTCAAACCAGGAATCTGGGAAATGTCCCAGTATGTGAATAACAGAAATGGGAATCACTTGGCTCAGTCATCCTGCGTTTCTGACACAATTTTCAAACTTGTTAGCATTGAGTTAAAGTTCGCCACTAAATCATCAGTTTGGGAGTGTTAAGGTTGTGTTTTAATAATGTTGATACCCATCTCTTCATGAAGGAACTGCAACAACTGAGATATAACATTTGTTCAACTGTAATGCCCTCCCATGAATGCTACTAGATATTAAATGAACCTAGTTTGAGACCCATAATCCCTCCATCTCACATCAGTCAAAATCTGGTACATCACACAATTCAGTCATAGCGTTCAAGGCCAGAAGGGACCACCAGTTCATCTAGCCTGATCTCCCATCTACCCCAAGCCACCAACACCATCCAGCACCCATACACTAACCCCAACAATTGAAATGAGACCAAAGTATTACAGACACTAGGAGACTAGACTGTTATGTGCCACAGGCAGAGAATGGGAAAGACCAAGGTGCACCAATGCCCTAGGCCCCCGCAACGGCAGGGAAGTGATAAGTGAGATATACCCAGATGTTCTCTGGCAAATGACCCACACCCACATGCTGCAGAGAAAGGCAAAAAACCCAAAGGTCAGTACCAATCTTCCCAAACCCACATATGGTGATTAGTTATACCCTGAGCGTGTCAACAAGAACCAGTCAGCCAAGCATCTAAGAGCGAGAGAGAGAGAGAGAGAGAGAGAGAGCTTGGTGTCATGTCAGAGCACTGGCCCACACTATCCAGTGTCCCCTTTCCAGCTGTGACCATCTCTGATGCTTCAGAGGAGGAAGACAAAACAACAACCCCCCCCCCCCCCCCAAATCCCCACATAATAATAATTTTACATTCTCCTGAGAATTCTCCCTGTCAAATGGTTTTACATGACCACTCCTGCAATTCCATGAAGGTTCT
This sequence comes from Caretta caretta, assembly GCF_965140235.1. Taxonomy (NCBI): domain Eukaryota; kingdom Metazoa; phylum Chordata; order Testudines; family Cheloniidae; genus Caretta; species Caretta caretta. The sequence goes on from NC_134211.1 coordinate 79,993,257, forward strand.
GAGTGAAAATGGCCCCTGTAGTAACTTCCTAAACAAACAATCAATCCTTCATCCATAAGAGTCCAGTGCCCTACTAGAGAGGAGTGAGATTCAACCATTTCCTTTGTGGCTAGTGCCAAGTCCTTCCCATCTACTGAAAGCATATCAGAAGTAGCTGTCAGCTCTCCTCCCTGGAATTTTGGCAGGGGCAAAGGAACTAGAACCCACATCAGTTTTTGACTATACACCAAACTTTGCAACTGGGTGTATCTATGGGGGATTGAAATTAGCAATAACTGCTGTGGATCTGGATCTTCCCTTTCTTCCTTCTCTTCAATTGGAGTTTCACATTGTAATGGCAACAACAACAAAAAAGACTTCAAAAAAAGCATCTTGGCATATTTATTCTTCCTCATCAGCTTCCATATCCAATTTAATTTCATTTTAGGAAATCTGAACTAGATATTTTTAAGTGCATCCTTAAACCAGAATTTGAAGATCTTTCTACTTTATACACCATCAACAACAATAAGAAGAATTAGAATTTAGCTTGATAACTTTGTGGTAGAATAAAATATAATTTGTTCTTCCTTCAGCTATCTTGGTTCTGCAGTGTAGGCACTAATAAAAAAAATGTGATTTAGTCAGTAAACTAAGCAGATAAGAGTTAAAAGATATAGAGGGAGTGGAAATGAGCAGTCAGGAGACATTTTTTACAGAGCCATTTTCTTGACCACACACTTTAAACATTTATTTTTCCCAAGAAAATATGTGCTCTCTACCTGAGAGACTATTTCTTTCTTTAATGAAAAAAAAAATCATTACCATCCCCTTAGACAATTTTAGTTCCATTTCCTCCAGTTGTTGTAGTCTCCAAAATCTAATCTATGGATGTATCCTTCTCTTTCATAACTCTGTCCTCCATTTCATTAATAGACACATACACATAGAAAAATAGTCAAGACCATGGTATCTTATTGAATACAACTATGGTTGTTAAAGTCCACATTAAAATGAACTCAGTGTACTCTCTATATTGGACATGTTCTTGGACATTTCATAGTATCAGCTTACTAAAGTATCACAAAGAGAGGATAATCAGTCACTAACTACGCTGAGATGGCTGAACCATTGATTGCTTCTGCTTCTCAGGATGTCCCATTATATAGAATAAATGAAAATTGTTGGAGTACATTGGAAACTGCTGTTCATGAAGGTGCCCCTGTGGAACTTCCTGTATCTTTTCTCATCTTTATTGAAGGACTGGAGCGATTTCTGCACTGTTTTCACTTACTGCAGGGCATTCATCCCCTTCTATAGTCCGGAGTGTACTATTCAGCTTCCCTAATTCAACTCATTGATCGCTTTGGGAAAAAGCAGAATGATACAGTAATCGGAATCTCTGCTACCTCCTGCTAACCTGGATGAATTCCTAAATAGCTCCCATTATAGACATCAATCACATCTTGCATCCCAAGTGATGATAGGCTGGTCTCTTAACAGGTAGACACATCTGTTCTACTGTGTCAGACTTGATTTACACTGATTGAATTCTGAAATAATTACATCTTTTATTTCAAATACAGTGTAAATCTGTTCAGGATTAATGTATTACTTTAAAAATGGTTACCAAATTGCCATTTGTTGTATACTATTTGTTGTATACCTCAATACATATTTACATATTGTGTGTTATTGTTTATTTATTAAATATTTAAGTATTTATGGCTTAAAATTACCTTTACATCTGAGATTATTTTAAGAAATGTTTTGGCTTGTTGGCCTTTAATTTATGCAATAGACACTGGATAGAAGAGGTCATTTTGTTTATTTAAAAAATATATTTTAAGAAGTTGATGAGTACAGTTAACAACTGTAACTGAAAAAGAAACTGCAAGCAAATTCACTTAACATGCTGGAAGATAAATGTAATGAACAAAATGTAATAATAATATGCAACAGATACCTGATATGTTGGACGTTGTTTAGCACATTGTAGGTGCTATACATAATTCAGATAAATATTGATAGTTTATAATTAATACAACAGGCAAAATGGTTATGTACCATACTACTTACTCTGCTTTTTATCATTCTTTGGTGTGTAAGCAGATACATGCAGGCTAAATAAAAGTAGTAGTATGAAGAAAAGAAAAAGAAAGAAAGAAAGAAAGAAAGACATAAAAATGATAGAGAAGCTGAAAGTAGAAAAGGAGAGAGATGTATGTAGAGTAGTTTAGAAGAATGTTTTCCTTCACTCAGGCCAGAACTTGCTATTTTCTTTTTTTCTTCTTCTTCTTAAAGGACTATTTGGGGGGAAATATTCTTTCTTCTTTTCTTTCTTTTTATTATGGTAGATATGTATGTTCTTTAAACCTCTGATCTATTTCTCTATTACATTAGTTGTTGGGCAATTCCATCTCCCCCAACAGCCCTTCACCCCTTTAAGGGACCAAAATCAGTTTTTTTTCTTTAGACTATGGTGGGAAAAATGAGTACTGAATTCTTAACTAGAGTACACTGTAGCTTTTTCACCATATTTGTATGTGTTATCAGGTTTAATCAGCTTCATTGGAACAGATCACATGGGTCAAACCCAATCAGAGTCTTTCTGTGGCTTTCAGTGGGTTTTGGACCAGGCCCGTGGTTGTTTCTCATGTGTCCCTGATTTACCTATTGCTGGGTCAGTCCAGCCAAGCAAAAGCCATTTTCAATCAGGTTCTCAGTGACAGAGCTCTCTGATTAAGCAATTAAACATTTTATCTTAGCCCTTGTAGATGTCTGACTCTGTACATTTACCTTTTGTACTTTCCTAGTTTCCAGGAAAGGTCTCATTATTAAATCCCAGGTCTTAAAAAGTAATTTATTTCATTGGGATCAGAGTTCTTTTGTTGCAATAGAGGGCCAGTCCCACTTCCATTTCTGAACAAGCAAACCTCTGTGAATGGGCATGAACCCAAACATTAGCTATGGGTTTGTAGTGGCTTCAACCGTGATAAAAAAAAAAACAACAGGTTCAATCAATTGTGAATCTTTTCATTCTTCAGTGCCATCTGAGCCGGATTAGAATTTTATATAACTTTCTCCTGGACCTGCAAGCCGACCTCAACTAGTCCAAGATACATGTTATTGTGTTCACTGTTATGGATGAGTCACTATAAAGAAAAACAAATGAGAAAAAGCATATGAGGAAAGTAACCTTAAAGGGGATTTAACAAGTGCTTAGTTTTTCTTTCTTAATGTAAACAAGGAAAGTCTGGTATCTTGGTACTAATATACAAAAACCTGATTAGAAATGAATAGATATATAAAAAAATTCTAATGAACTTTTCTAAAAGGAAACTCCAATCCCACTGTATTGTTTTGTGACACAATTGAAGGTACTAGGTGCTGACCAGAGATTGGCATTTTTATCTGCCATAAAAAGCATTCCTGACCCAATTCTTTTTTAAAGCTACCTTAAAATTTGAGTAGAGCCAATCCATTATATATATGCTTTCACAACCCATTCTGTGACAATGAACTATGCCATTCATATCTGATTCATAGCTTTTATTTCACTGATAACTTAATAAACCTCAAACTGTACCCTCAAACACTGTAGTAATAGCATAATTTTTGGCATAGCTGCAAAAAACAAATCACAGCAAAAACCACCATGACCACAACATTGGTTGAGAAACCAATCTGGCTCTCCATCCTTCTGTTCCCTGATCCTATTCAGGTATGTTAGCATGCATAGCATATAGGATCACTCATTCTTTGGAAATCAGCCTCAGCATGATGGAGTCACTGGTTGTGACTCCACAGCCAAAGCCACACAGAAAATGCAGCCGAAGTTGGACCTAATCCCTTAACTTTATAAGCAAAGCAAAATATTTCCTCTTCATTGAAATAATTCAGATTGGATTTCTGTGAACATTTCAAGTAAATCCTCTAAATGTGTTAAAAATTGGAAGCATATTAAAGGATGCATTTAAAAACAAAATCACTGGTTTTATAGGGGCAGATCTTCTGCTGGTACTGGTTAGTGTGACTGCATTATCTTCAGTTTCCTTGTCATGGGGGATGGAGGGGGTTGGCCCTTGGAAATGAAGCAGATCCCTCTCTCCTGTGTCAGGACAGATGTCCCCATTTGCTCAATTAAGAGGGCGGGGCAGCACCTAGTGGGTATTAAAGACCAAGGGGAATGAGTGATTTGGAGAAGACTTAGTGAGAGTCAGTCAGGAGAGTGGAGGGCTTGGGGGGAAAGCTGTAGAGCACAGTAAGCTCTCTCTGTAGGTCCTCCCTGGCAAGAGGGATGAATTGTCTAGGAGACTTTATTTTTGGGACCTGGTAGAAGGCAGGACAGCAACAAGAGGGGTTTGCTAGCAAACTTTTCCTAGCCAGGGGCAGCAGGCTGAAAGCAGCAGGAGGAGGAGCAGTGGAGGGAGTTATCTGCTGGCTCTAAGTTGGAGAGCCAGAGCCGAGGACCAGAGAGGGCTGAAGGCAGGGTAGAAGAAGAGGGGCTTACATGCTGATGGCTCTATGATGGATCCAGGGAAGCAGTGAGAGGGCCAGAGGGAATGAGGGATGCTCCCTTGGTAAAGACTTCCTGGCAGTGAGGCTATGGGGGTTCCTGCTGACACACCAATTGTAAGGTTTGGGGGAGGGGGCTGTACTGGAGAGGCAGAGCATGATGAGGGATGCCAGGGCATGGTGAGGGATGCCAGGGTTGGATCTTGCATGTACTCTTTCAGCTATGCTGGGGAATTCTGGACTATGGCTGTGAGAGTTTTGTTATGATAAATGTGCCTGGGACTTTTGTAACAAATCAGCCCCACAAGGGCCATTTGCACTAAGAAAGATTTGAACTATTTGAAGGGACTCTGATAGGGGAAACTGAGGCAGACATGGCCTGCCATGCTGTAGAATGCCCCCTTGTGACAGATTAGTGGGGCCCCCATAATAGTCCCATTGGATTCCTTTGAGCCCCTCGAGTTTCATAGTGTGAAAAAAACACTTTCTGCATATCTATAGCTTAGTGATCTGATATCATTGTTACAGAATGGAATGGGAAAACTCTTTGTATGGTCCTCCTCTAGATTCCCTAAGGTCCACTGAAAACATACAGCTGAATTGTTCCCCCCACCCCATCTGCTATTCTAGAAAGGTTGACAAGTAGGCCCCTCTGTACTCCTAAATTCCCAGGAAAGATCTTCAGGGTTGTGGGAACCCTGCACCCCAAACAGATGTGGGACCCCACTGCTGCTACTTTAAAGCAGGGGTAGCCAACCTGTGGCTCTGGAGCCACATGCGGCTCTTCAGAAGTTAATATGCGGCTCCTTGTCTAGGTATCAACCCCAGGGCTGGAGCTACAGGTGCCAACTTTCCAATGTGCCAGGGGGTGCTCACTGCTCAACCCCTGGCTCTGCCACAGGCCTTGTCCCCACTCCGCTCCTTCTCCTCCCCCCATTCCCCAGAGCCTCCTGCATGCCACAAAACAGCTGATTGGGACGTGCGGGGAGGGAGTGGTAGGCCCTGATTGGTGGCTGCCAGTGGATGGGAGGCACTGGGACTGGGGTGGAGGAGCTGATGAGGGGCTGCTGATATATTACTGTGGCTCTTTGGCAATGTACATAGGTAAATTCTGGCTCCTTCTCAGGCTTAGGTTGGCCACCCCTGTTTTAAAGCATTTGATCTCATTATGGGGCCTGATGCAGTCTGGAATGCACCAACAAATAGGGAATATAAGCAGGTTTGCTGCTTCTGTGAAGAACTTTCAAAGAAGATAGTGGGATAAAAGCTCAAAGAAGAGCACTGAAAATTATTAAGGAGAGTTTGACTTGTGAGCAGAGTCAGTTGCCTGACTCACCACTTTACTATTCCAGTTTTAGCCTTGTGTTGCTCCATCGATTTCAGTGGAATTACACTGTTGTGAAACTGAACTCGCAGTGGGCAATCAGACTAACAGTATGGGAAACTTGGCTGAGTGAGAATTAAAGCAGGCACGTTATGATTGTATACAAATCATATTGTATTGAAAGGTGTAACGAGAGGTAAGGATTAGTTAGCATGAGCTGGGGGTGACGAAATTAATCTGAACAAAGGACAATTCAGGCTGAGTATATGGAAAACATTCCTATGGTGAAGTCTAATTGAGTTGGGAGTATTCTCCCAAGGGAAGTGGTGGGAGCCTGAGCACTTGAGACATCAACAATACTTTTTTTCAAAAGTGGCCATTAACATTGAGTGCCCAGCTTGAAACACGAAGAGTCTGATTTTAGAGATACCAAGCACCACAGCTCCCATTGACTTGAATAGGACTTATAAGGCCTGATTCTCTTGACTACAACAGAGTTGCTCCTTTTGAAAATCTGGAAAAATCATGAGAGAATATTTGGTAAGACTGTGGTTGCCAACCTCTCCCATATCAGGACCCCATTTTCCAAGGCAGGATCCTCACAAGTCCCTCTTTCTATCTTTCTTGAGTCTAGCAGGAATTTAGCAATATTGGAAGGGCAGGGTGATCATGACTTCTTGACACCTGTTCATGCCCTCCACCCTGAGTTGAGAACCTATGTTGCAGAAAATTGGCTAGACTTAATCAGTTTGCTGTATCTTTTGAATCTCCCCTTTCTCTGAATCTATTACACTATTTGCTAATTTAATTTGTTGTGATTAATATATTGTTGCAATGTTTCTGCCATTACAGTCTGTAGGAGAATTTAGTTATAATGATGACTAAACTCAACAGCAAATTTTAACAACAGGAATTATAGCACCATTATGCAGAAATGTCTGGTGAATTATACAATTGTATGTACCACAATATAAATCTCAAAGATATTAAACCTCTTTTTGTTTCTTTGAAGCTGCTAGCCTGGGTGCCAGCCAAAATGTAAAATTAGTTCACAAAGGCAATTTACAATTATTTTTTCTTTATCTTGTGGGCTTTTCAGAAGACTGTTAGCTGAGGCTCTGAGTCTGTATTAGCTCAGTTGATAGAAGAGTCTTCTTTACTTACTCAGACTGCATTAGTCCTGCAAGTTGGCAATAGTATTCCAAATAGAATTCAGTTTTTTAGAAGCTGGTTACTATCAAGCAAACATTCTAAAGTGATTTATGAATGCATAAACATGTCAGGTTCGCAACTCTGAGAACATTTACAAAATGAGCACATGAAATAGTCAATGCTCATCAGACACTGGAAGGTAGACACAAAGTTTTTGTTTCTCTAACAAGCTTTCAATAGAAATGCACACTGCTGCAAAAAAGTGAGGAAGTACAGCAGTTTGCAGTTAGAAGAAAGAACAGGAGTACTTATGGCACCTGAGAAACTAACAAATTTATTTGAGCATAAGCTTTTGTGGGCTACAGCCCACTTCATCGGATGCATAGAATGGAACATATAGTAAGAAGATAGATACAGAGAACATCCTGCTGATAATAGCTCATCTTAATTAATTAGCCTCTTACAGTTGGTATGGCTACTTCCACCTTTTTCATGTTCTCTGTATGTATGTATATATCTTCTTACTATATGTTCCATTCTATGCATCCAATGAAGTGGGCGGTAGCCCACGAAAGCTTATGATCAAATAAATTTGTTAGTCTCAAAGGTGCCACAAGTACTCCTGTTATTTTTGTGGATACAGACTAACACGGCTGCTACTCTGAAACCTATCAGTTTGCAGTTGTAATCTGAGAACACTGCAGATATTTTATAGCACTCTAAATGCTTTGCCAGATGAGTAACATATTTTGCAAACAGTGATAGGCAAGCCTCAAATATTTGAAGGCTTGGCTTGGATGAGGCCCTCCCTGCCAAAAGAAAAGCCATAGCTGCTTGCTGAAAGCTCAGCTAATCCTTTTCAGGTCTTCTCTGTGTTGTCCAACCAACTCTTTACTCCAACTGCCTCCTCCTCTCCCCTTCCTTGAATTCAAACCATTTTCCCCCTAGGCTAATCACCACAACCTGGACTCGCTGGCTGCTGTTCACTCTCCCTCCTTTCTTCTTTTGTATATCACAATTTCTCTTCCCTTGCTCTGTTCCCCCTATAACTCCAGCATCTCTCTCACCTTCTCTGATATTCCCACTTAAGATCCTCAGCAGGGCCCCCAGATCTAAAAAATTGCACTCTTTGGGGTTATAGAGTCATAGACTTCAAGGTCAGAAGGGACCATCATGATTGCCCAGTCTGACCTCCTGCACAATGCAGGCCACAGAATCTCACCCACCCACTCCTGTAATAAACCCCTAACCTATGTCCGAGCTATTGAAGTCCTCAAATCGTGGTTTAAAGACTTCAAGGTGCAGAGAATCCTCCAGCAAGTGACTTGTGCCCCACACTGCAAAGGAAGGTGGAAAAAAAATCCCCAAGGACTCTGCCAATCTGCCCTGGAGGAAAATTCCTTCCTGACCCCAAATATGGTGATCAGCTAAACCCTGAGCATGTGGGCAAGACTCATCAGCCAGACACCCAGGAAAGAATTCTCTGTAGTAACTCAGATCTCACCCCATCTAACATCCCATCACAGGCCACTGGGCATATTTACCGCTAATAGTCAAAGATCAATTAATTGCCAAAATTAGGCTATCCCATCATACCATCCCCTCCATAAACTTATCAAGCTTAGTCTTGAAGCCAGATATATCTTTTGTCCCCACTGCTCCCCTTGGAAGGCTGTTTCAGAAGTTCACTCATCTGATGGTTAGAAACCTTCATCTAATTTCAAATCTAAACTTCCTGATGGCCAGTTTATATCCATTTGTTCTTGTGTCCACATTGGTACTGAGCTTAAATAATTCCTCTCCCTCCCTGGTATTTATCCCTCTGATATACGCATAGAAAGCAATGATATCTCCCCTCAGCCTTCTTTTGGATAGGCTAAACAAGCCAAGCTCTTTGAGTCTCCTTTCATAAGACAGGTTTTCCATTCCTCAGATCATCCTAGTAGCCCTTCTCTGTACCTGTTCCAGTTTGAATTCATCCTTCTTAAACATGGGAGACCAGAACTGCACACAGTATTCCAGATGAGATCTCACAAGTGCCTTGCATAACAGTACTAATACCTCCTTATCTCTACTGGAAATACCTTTCCTGACGCATCCCAAGACCACATTAGCTTTTTTCAAGGCCACATCACATTGGTGGCTCATAGTCATCCTGTGATCAACCAATACTCCAAGGTTCTTCTCCTCCTCTGTTACTTCCAAGTGATGAGTCCCCAGCTTATAACAAAAATTCTTGTTATTAATCCCTAAATGCATGACCTTGCACTTTTCACTATTAAATTTCATCCTATTACTATTATTCCAGTTTACAAGGTCATCCAGATCTTCATGTATGATATCTCGGTCCTTCTCTGTATTGGCAATACCTCCCAGCTTTGTGTCATCTGCAAACTTTATCAGCACACTCCCACTTTTTGTGCTAAAGTTAGTAATAAAAAGATTAAATAAGACTGGTCCCAAAACTGATCCCTGAGGAAATCCACTAGTAACCTCCCTCCAGCCTTACAGTTCACCTTTCAGTATGACCCATTGTAGTCTCCCCTTTAACCAGCTCCTTATCTACCTTTCAGTTTTCATATTGATCCCCATCTTTTCCAATTTAACTAATAATTCCCCATGTGGAACTGTATCAAATGCCTTACTTAAATCGAGGTAAATTAGATCCACTGTGTTTCCTTTGTCTAAAAAATCTGTCACTTTCAAAAACCAGTCAGAGAACACTTCAATCTCTCTGGTCACTCGATTAGAGACCTAAAAGTGACGATTCTTCAACAAAAAAACTTCAAAAACAGACTCCAATGAGAGACTGGTGAATTGGAATTATTTCGCAAACTGGATACAATTAACTTAGGCTTGAATAAAGACAGGGAGTGGATGGCTCATTACACAAAGTAAAACTATTTCCCCATGTTTATTCCCACTGTTCCCCCCCCCCCACTGTTCCTCAGACAATCTTGTCAACTGCTAGAAATGGCCAACCTTGATTATCACGACAAAAGGTTTTCTCCCCCCCTCCCCGCTCTCCTGCTGGTATTAGCTCATCTTAAGTGATCACTCTCCTTACAGTGTGTATGGTAACACCGATTGTTTCATGTTCTCTGTGTATATAGATCTCCCCACTGTATTTTCCACTGAATGCATCCGATGAAGTGAGCTGTAGCTCACAAAAGCTTATGCTCAAATAAATTTGTTAGTCTCTAAGGTGCCACAAGTACTCCTTTTCTTCTCAAAGAAGGAGATCAGGTTGGTTTGGTATGATCTACCTTTTGTAAAACCAAGTTGTATTTTGTCCCAATTACCATTGGCCTCAATGTCCTTAACTACTTTCTCCTTCAAAAATTTTTCCAAGACCTTGCATACTACAGATGTCAAGCTAACAGGCCTGTAGTTACCTGGATCACTTTTTTCCCCTTTCTTAAAAATAGGAACTATGTTAGCAATTCTCCAGTCATATGGTACAACCCCTGAGTTTACAGATTCATTAAAAATTGGGCTTGCAATGGGCTTGCAATTTCATGTGCCAGTTCCTTTAATATTCTTGGATGAAGATTATCTGGACCCCCTGATTTAGTCTCATTAAGCTGTTTGAGTTTGGCTTCCACTTCGGATGTGGTAATATCTACCTCCATATCCTCGTTCCCATTTGTCATCCTGCCATTATCCCTAAGCTCCTCATTAAAGACTGAGGCAAAGTATTTGTTTAAATATTGGGCCATGCCTACATTATCCTTAACCTCCACTTCATCCTCAGAAGTCCACTTCTTCTTTCTTTGTTTTCTTCTTATTTATATGGCTATAGAACCTTTTACTATTGGTTTTAATTCCCTTTGCAAGGTCCAACTCTACATGGCTTTTGGCCTTTCTCACTTTATCCCTACATGTTCTGACCTCAATAAGGTAGCTTTCCTTGCTGATCCCTCCCATCTTCCACTCCTTGTGGGCTTTCTGATTTTTCTTAATCACCTCTCTGAGATGCTTGCTCATCCAGCTTAGTCTACAACTCCTGCCTATGAATTTTTTCCCCTTTCATGGGATGCAGGCTTCTGATAGTTTCTGCAACTTTGACTTGAAGTAATTACAGACTTCCTCTGCCTTTAGATCCACAAGTTCTTCAGTCCAATCCACTTCCCTAACTAATTTCCTTAATGTTTTTAAGTTAGCCCTTTTGAAATCAAAAATCCTAGTCACAGATCTATTTTTGTTTATCCTTCCATTTAGTTTTAATTGAATTAGCTCATGATTGCTCGAACCAAGGTTGTTCCCTACAACCATGAGGTTTCTCCTGGCCATCACCATCCCAGAGCACTTTAGGTGTATTTGAACCCATGGAAGCCCTAGAGAAAATAAAAGTTGAAAAAAACATAACTGACCTAAGTCCAGCAGAGACTATCAGAGCTGTTGAAAACCTTCTAACTCCTTCTCCCTCACGTTCTTCCACCATCTGCTGGCAGAACCTCATCTCACTATTAGGCTTTTCCCTGGATCTTGCAAGACACCTTGAACTCTAAACTAGTAGGGAAATTTCAGAGCACATCAATTTACACTGAAGTCCAGTGAGTCCACTTCTGCTGCTTGCATCTATTGCAGAGACACCTCAGTCTCCCCACCTTACAAGATTTTCCATGGGAGGGTGGCTCTAAAAATCAAATTCTGAACTAAACTTTATCACTCCTGATTCCAACCAGGACCCATACTCTCAGTTCTAATTCAGAGTAGAATTACGTACAACCAACTACAGACCATGCATCACAACCTTAACTCTACCCTGCTAGGAGTGCCAGCCTTATATCCCTACCTTTAACGATACTTCTGAACACAACCTTTTATCATACTACCTTCTCCCAATCTAATCACCTCCTACACCAAACATCCACAACTACTAAGGTATGTCTAAATTGCAATTAAACTCCAATGGCTGGCCCATGTCAGCTGACTCAGACTGATGGGGCTCAGGTTATGAGACTGTTTAATTGCAGTGTAGCAGTCTAACCTGAGCCCAAATGTCTACACCACAATTAAACAGCCCAGTAGCCTGAGCCCCAGGAGCTTGAGTCAGCTGACATGGGCCAGACGAGGTGTTTAATTGCAGTGTAGACATACTCCTAGTGTTGGGGAAAGGGATGTGTGTTTTGAAGGTAAAAATAGGGCAGATTAAGATGATGGTATGTGTTTTGTGGTGTACTTTAGTTTTGGTAATGATGAAGTGTGTGCTTGTGGCTGAAGAAGCAGAGAGTATGCACTGCTAGGTGGCTTAACCTTTGATTTCCTTGCTATTGTGGGTTTGTATAAGGCACGTTGTGCATGTAGTAACCGTAACTGCTGCACAATGGAAGATTTTTGTGGATTAATAATATATGGCTTTCATTCAACTTTATGTTGTGTCTCTAATCTGGAGAACAAGGTTCCTAAAGAAGCTACTAATTCAGACTAACTTTTGTGGTAGTGATTTATCATACTTCATAATTTTTATCATTTTCTGGCTGATTCAAGGACATTAAACATAACTGGGATGGTTTTTTAAAGTGATTCTTCTGTGTAGAAATAAGGTTGAACCCCATATTCTATCCACTCAGACTTCAAAGGGAAAACTATCATGAATTCAACTCACAGAGAGAAAGATGCTGGATTACTTAGATAGTCACAATATTAGTCACTTGCCACCACTGACACATGCATAAATATAGACTAATCTAGACTTGAGCTGAGCAAACATTTTTGTGTACATTGTTCCACAAAGAATGGTTCTGAAGATTGGGGTCAATTTTGGCAAATAGTTTCAATTGGGAAAAAAAATTGGAAATATCAAAATAGTTTGTGTTGGCATTTCCAAAACAAAACATTTTGACTTTGATTTTTGCAATTCCCTCAGTTTTATTTTTTTAAATAACACTTTTCAAACATTTTTTAAAAAAACTTTGAAATGGAAACAAAAGGTTTTGTTTCAGTTGACCAAAACCAATTTTTTTTCACCATTTCAGTTAAGTGAAAATTTTGAAACCATTCCATTTCAAGTCAACCCGAAATGAATTTTTTCCCCTCAGACCTGCATGCAAATGGCCTATTCAGTTATTTTCTCAGCCCTAGTCTAAACATATGGTTGTATTGGGAAACGGCACCAATTTTTTAAAAAACAAATCAGTTGTAGTCCACTGAAAATACAATAGAACAAATGCTTAAGCAGACACAGAAAGGCTTGATTGTCTTGCTCTGGATTCAAAATAGTCAAATCCTTTTTTAAATTCCTTTTCAAAAAGAATTCTTCATTGGCTGAGACCCAGAGCAAACTTTTCTTAATTGAATTTAAGTCTCTGAAAATAAGCAGGATTTGGCTAGAACTGTATGAAACTCAACGTTTTCATTTCCTAACCTGATCTAAAACAGAACCCTGAGGTGCTCCAAAGCTTGTCTCTTTCACCAACAGAAGTTGGCTCAATAAAAAATATTACCTCACCTACCTTGTCATTTTCATTCACACAGATTCATGCAAATCTGTATGCAAAGTGTATTAGACACTTCACAGAAGACATCGAAAGACTTTGTTCTTGCCCAAGGGAGTCTGCAATTTCAATTTTAGACTTAAAATGAGTAAGTGGAAAATATTATAGAATACATGGGGTAAGGAGAAGGCACTGTTACAGCAATATGATCATATAGTTATTCAGTTTCATTAAGGCTAGCAAATTTTAAAAATTCATAAGAATTTATCCTATGTTTGTAAAGAAAAAATCTAGGTCCATGATGCTCAGCATTAAGATAATACCTAGTCTGATCGTCTATATGTTGCATTCAGATTGAAGCTAATGTAAAGTCTTGCTTAAATCAGAGTTTTATTAATATTATAATCCTGTATTTTCTTTGCCTGTTGTTGGGTCTTTTTGTTTCCAAAGAGGAGGACATATAATTACTGTACATGGCTTTTCACAGCTCCCATGAGATGTGCCAGATATGAATAGCTTATTATTTAAAATTTCACATCACTGAAGCATCCTTTCTGAGCAATCACATAAAGCAGTTAGAGAAAATCTGCACTTCATAAATATTGAATTGTCATTTGTCTATGTATGTGTCTGTTTTCTATAAATTAAAAAAATCAGCAATTACTGAATTAATTTTTTATCTACTTAAATTTTTAACCAGTAGAAATGCAATTTATTTGAAAACTCTGTATCATCTGTTTGATGAATCTGGCCACTACTTTCAGACCTCTTGCAAATAACATAGAGGATGGAAACTGACAATACAGTATGAAGAGACCCAAAGGAGATAGCAATAATTTTATATAGTCTTGAAAAGCGAAGGCTTTAGAGCAGAGAAGGGCATGATCACAGTCTATAAATACCTTCAAGGCCACAAAATGAATGAAGGAGAGTAACTCACTTACATAGCAGGGAAGAATAATTCCCTCCACTGCAGGAATTACTGGGTGAAATCTCTGGCCTATGTTATACAGGAGGTCAGACGAGATTATCATAACAGTCCCTTCAAACCTTAAAATCTATGAATCACAGTATCCAAGGATGGCAATTCAAACAAAAGACTAAAGATGAAAAAAGTTTAACCTAGATATTGGAACAAAGTTCTGAATAATAAGAGTAATATGGGGACCATCACTGTCTGAGGTCCCAAGATATAACCAAGAAATGGTTATAAATATGCACCATCATCACTCTATATAGTGACAGGTTTCAGAGTGGTAGCCGTGTTAGTCTGTATCAGCACACCCATTTTTTCATGTTCTCTGTGTATCTATATATCTTCCTTCTGTATTTTCCACTGCATCTGATGAAGTGGGTTTTAGCCCACAAAAGCTTAAGCTCAAATATATTTGTTAGTCTCTAAGGTGCCACAAGTACTCCTCATTCTTTTTACTCTGTATAGTGGGTAACTTGGAAGCCAGTGATCTCGTAAGAACTTGAGAACCGCATCCCTAAACTGTTCTGTACCAGAGGCAGCACTGTTACGTAGCATATCTACCACTGCACCTGCCCAATGCAGCCTCACAGTTCTGGAGGCCTGATCAGCATGGAGAGCACCGATAGCTCCTTGTACCTATGCAAATCTGTCTGAGCTGTGGTGCAGAGTAGCCATAATACATTCAAGGTAGTGGCCTTGTCTGATCATACATCTTTAAACCTTCTATAGTATTTATCAAACACTAAAGCCTGCAGCAAAAGAAAAAAACAGGCACCTGTTCCTAACTGGGAAATGATTTTTCTGTTTACTTTCATTGTCTACTTTGTTCCCTCTAAAACTCAATTTGAAAGCTACTCCTGTCACAGCTCCAAGAACTCCCACAACGGCCTACAGTCAAGAGCTAGTTAGATTAAGAGGTTAGGGAGTATGCTGTATGAGTAATCCTGCAAAATGCAGGTGTCAGACTAGATGACCCAAAGATTTTTGTTTTCTCTGACCCTAATCTCTCTCTGATTTATTGACTTTTTATTCTGGGAAAGGCTTTTTGGAAGATACTTTACTTATTTCTTTGTCTCTATATTTGACACATATAGGAAGATGCAATGCCTGGTATTATAAGAAGAAATGGAGCTGGGTAAATTATTCCTATACAAAGGGACATATATTGAAGAAGAGTGCTATATGAGAGTTAAATATTATCGTATACAGCAGCTTGTTATTACTTGCAGAGGGAAAATCATAAAATATGGGAAGAATTTCTGGAAGATCTCATGTATGGAAGCCATATTTAATTTTCCTAGGTGAAACTGTTTACATTTGGACACTTTGTATTGCAGACTATAGATTTGGGATCAAATTTTACAGAGATATTTAGGCACCTTTAGTGCCTAGTGGGATTTTCAAAAATGTCTAAGCAGGTGAGACACCCAGTCTCCCTGACAATCTGCATCTGCAGATTTAGGCCTCTAAATACATTTGAAAAATTGTGGCCAATCCTTATAAACTGGGATTTGTGCTGTCGCTGGATAGAGGCCTGAAGTAAACTACATTTGAATGAGAAGGTGAGATACTAAAATGGTTATAAATAAGATCTGTAATACTTGGGTGGAAATGTGAATGTGAAGGGGTTTCCCCCCTTTAAGGTGACACCTGATGTACTGGGATGCCACTGAGCCTGCCTGTTCCACCAGCTGGGGTCCCCTTTACCCTGTCTGAGCCAGGCTCTTAAGCCTCTAACACACACACAGGTGGGACCACACCCAGCTGTAGAAAAACACAGACCCTGAGATCAGCTCTGGGAAAACTCAGTTTAAGGGACTTGCCCCAGCACACAGGTGCCCACCTTGGAGTGCAGACCCAATGGTGTATTGTCTTGCATTCTATGGAATAATCTGCACAGTGCAACTCATAAAAGTTCGCCCTCTCCCTCAATGTGAAGAGAGATATGAACAACTTCTTGCCCCCACCCCCATTAGAAATTACACAAACTGGGTTTAATAATAAACAAAACAAATTTATTAACTAGATTTTAAGTGAATATAAGGGATAGCAAACAGAACAAAGCAGATTACCAAGCAAATAAAACAAAACATGCACACTAAGCTTAAGATCTGAAAGAGACTGGTTTCAAGAAGTAATTTCTCACCCTAAATGTTATTTTAGGCAAGTTGCAGAGTTTCTGTAGCTTAGAGTTCCAGTTATTTCTTCTTTCAGACTGGACTCCTGTCTCAGTCTGGACTCACTACTGCCTTTCCCTTCAGATTGGTTCCTTTGTCCCTTCAGGTACTTTCAGCAGTCCATCTTCTTGGGTAGGCAATGGAAGAGAGTCCAGATCAACCCCCTCCCCAGCCCTTAAAAAGGTTTTATTTAAGACAGGAATCCTTTTTTTGATCTCCACCCCCCTAGAGTGGAAAAGTACCAGCAGTGTCCAAGGGGATATTTTTCATCAGGTGACATTATCACCTGACCTTTTAGTGTCAATGCAGCATCCCAGGAAGCACCTCAGGAAAGTAGGAGATTAATATCTTCAGAGTTCTATTGTCCTTCTTAAATGGGTCATTCAGGATCACTGCCTACTGTCTGGTAGGCGTTCCCCCCAAGTACACACACAGTTGTAATTGTTACTTAGTCAATATTCCTAACTTTAGATACAGCAATGACACATGCATACAAATTGGATAATCACATTCAGTAAATCATAACCTTTACAATCATGTCTTACATGAGCCATCTTGCATAAAGTATGTCTTAGTTATGCCATATTCATATCATAACCATACTTCTATGAAGAATATGGGGTGTAACGTCACAGTGAATTTATTAGCTTAATGATAATATGAAATATCTGTGTAACTTCAAAGATTTTTTCAGTTCATGAGTGTTAATAATGACAAAATTACAAAAAGAGACTACCTTTCAGTGTATGTGGCACTTTAGTGCACACAAAACACAGGTACCTTGTCCTGATTTTTAGCAAGGTGTTGAGAGGGGCAATGTATTGTATCCCTCTTAGGGACTGATCCAGAGCCCACTGAAGGCAATGGAAGACTTTTTATTGACTTGGGCTTTTATTGACTTGGTCCTTCCATATGCAATGCAAAGCAAATTAAGGGTCCAATCCCACTCCACCTCCCCTCAGCCAACCACAGTTCACCTCTACAGAGCCAAAATTGAGTACTATATATCTCTAGAAACCACCCCTTTTGCCCTTCTTTGTTTCAAGATTGTCCACAACTTAGTGTTTGTTCTCCTTGGCTCTTCTCCCTGATCCAAAGAGTTTCATAGATGAGCCTGTCTCTAGGGGGAAATGAATGCTGCTTCCTTTTGGTACCCTGCAGCGCAGTGGGCTATCTACTCTAACACTTTCAGAGTCTCTGCTAGAAAGGATTGTTTTACTCTGTTTAATTCTTTCCCCTTTCCTTGTGTAACCCTACCAACACCAGGGAAGAAGAATAGCTAGGAGGCATCTAGTATGATATTTTGCTTTTGTCTGGCTGCTTGTAGAATCCAGTCTCTGTCATGGATATCAAACAGTGCAAACTCTCTTTAGAGTTATTGGGTTTCTTGCACAGTGGGATATGACAATATCTCACAATATAAACTGGATCCTCTTTGAGATTTCAATTTAACACATCTGACTATATTTGGTTATTTTTGTCCTGGGAAAGGTGTTTGGGACAGAGCTCATTTTCCCGCTTCCAGTACATGAACATGGGAGGACCAAATGTCATTTTCTAGCAGTTCTGTTGTTTTTCTTCCCCTGCTGCTATGAAGTTTTTAGTTAGAATTTATTTTATGCCTCATTACTTCAAGAACCTGCTCCTCATTAGCTTGTGGTTTACTGTTTTATGAATCATACTAGAGTCAAGTTTAGCTGGGGATGCAGCCATCACCTGATTCTCCACTTCCTAGCATCCTACATATGTAACACTCATGCTAGGTGTTGTTGACCAGCAAAGAGGCCCAGGTTCAATATCTTGAGGTTCCTCTTCTAATTTATAAAACACCCAGCTTCCACCCAGAAACCTAGGAAAACTAAATACTTTCCCCTGGAATCTTCACAGGGAATATTTCCCCTCCTCCAAGCACTGAGTCAGTGTATGGAACAAGGAAAACTTTAAGGAAGATAGCATTAGTTTGGGGAAAAACAATAATAAACAATATGCTTATACAAATAATAAGTAAAAACTCCCATCCCCACAGTATCTTTGACAGCAGCCCTTCACCTCAGTTTCCCCATCTGCTGGTGTAGACATCCAATGAACAAGTGTCCCTTTAACACAGCACTTCCCCCCCCCCTTTCATCTCTGGTGAACCCCCACGCGAGATTTGTCAGTGGTTAACAAAGTCCCAGAGTATTTAGGCAGGTTCATCTCCAGCTGCTGCGGTGGTATGCTGACTGACTTGTGTGATGAGACACCTTTGCCACCCCATCTCACTGCAATACTGCATCCCGGTCTTCAGGCTCCACTACTGAACCCAGATATAGCAATTACAGCTCTGATGGTGAGGGTAGAGGGGTTCTTATTAGAGTTAACTGAGCTCTGTCATTCTACTTTGCAGTTTCAGCAAATAGCCATCTGTGGAGAAGGGTAAATGTACTGTAATCCCCAGGTCCTTTTCTGCAGAACTGCTGCTTAGCCAGTCAGTCCCCAGCCTGTAGCCGTGCATGGGATTCTTCTATCCTAAGTGCAGGACTCTGCACTTGTCCTTGTTGAACCTCATCAGATTTCTTTTGGCCCAATCCTCCAATTTGTTTAGGTCACTCTGGACCCTAGCCCTACCCTCCAGCATATCTACCTCTCCCCCCAGCTTAGTGTCATCTGCGAACTTGCTGAGCGTGCAATCTATCTCATCGTCCAGATCATTAATAAAGATTAATAAAGCTCCTGCTCTCTAGAACTACAGACCACAGCTTACACATACTCATTTAGATCTGTGAAAAGTGGGCGAGATCAAGAAGCTGGATATGAGTCGGCAGTGTGCCCTTGTTGCCAAGAAGGCTAATGGCATATTGGGCTGCATTAGTAGGAGCATTGCCAGCAGATCAAGGGAAGTGATTATTCCCCTCTGTTCGGCACTCATGAAGCTATATCTGGAGTATTGTGTCCAATTTTGGGCCCCCCACTACAGAAAGGATGTGGACAAATTGGAGAGAGTCCAGCGGAGAGCAACTAAAATGATTAGGGGGCTGGAACACATGACTTACGAGGAGAGGCTGAGGGAACTGGGCTTGTTTAGTCTGTGGAAGAGAAGAGTGAGGGGGGATTTGATAGCAGTTTTCAACTATCTGAAGGGGGGTTCCAAAGAGGATGGAGCTAGAATGTTCTCAGTGGTGGCAGATGACAGAACAAGGAGCAATGGTCACAAGTTGCATTAAGGGAGGTCTAGGTTGGATATTAGGAAACACTATTTCACTAGGAGGGTGGTGAAGCACTGGAATGGATTACCTTGGGAGGTGGTGGAATCTCCATCCTTAGAGGTTTCTAGGGCCAGTCTTGACAAAGCCCTGGCTGGGATAATTTAATTGGTGTTGGTCCTGCTTTGAGCAGGGGATTGGACTAGATGACCTCCTGAGATCTCTTCCAACCCTAATCTTTATGATTCTATGATTTGCTGCTGTCACGTATTGGTGAACCAGAAGAAGAGACAGAATGGAACAGACCTTATTTGCAGGTTTGTTACCACTCATCCCAGTGTGTACATTGTGGTGATTTTATTAAAAGTTTAAGTTTTAGGTCCAGGGATAATGATAGTGTTGTTATTCCTACTGTGTGACAAAATGGCAACAGAACAGTACTAGATATGCCCTGAGTCACTTAACCAAACCTCAGTCTTGCACCACTGGGTGATGGAGCTTGGACACAAACCAAACAGAATAGAGCAGGGGCTTCTGCACTGTGGTAAGGAGCAAATCTCTAGTGGCAAGGACTGCTCAAAGGACATACTGTACAACTCATTTAACCTGCATTAGTAGCAGCACAAGGGAATGGAAAGTTACCCTAACCAGGTATTCCCCTAGCTTTGGGGTGGGGGAATTCCATCCCCAGCCCATCCTTCACCTCTAGCACTGGGATGTGGTGGGAGAAAGCAGGGAGGAGGACATGGCCAGAGTACTGCTGCATCCTAATGATCCCCTGCCAATATAATGTCACTGTAGAGGCTATTCCTAGCCAACGTAAATTAGGACAGTGCTGAGACTACTGGCTCTCAGAAGCCCTAGATTAATCAGGGAAGTACAAACACAGTCACCTTTGTCCTTCCCTTTGTATCCCTATGCTGAGTGCAACTACGCTGGACCTGCTCATCAGAGACAGTGAGTGCAAAGAGGGAGCAAACTGCTACCAAAACAGAATCTTAGCAGATTATATTTGCTTTGAGCGGTTTTAAGTGATGGCCCAAGTGAGTGTGACAGGTAGTGAAGTACCATCCTTGTTTCCAAAAACGGAATTTTCCAATGATTCTAGCTTCAAACCTACTACTTCCCACAGTGATGGAGTAGGAATAGTTCCCCCCATATCCTGCTGTGGACTTCTCCTCTACAGTCCCCGAGCGAGGAGGCACCAGCCAGTTGTCCTGTGCAGTGTTAATACATCATGCAGATAATTTTTTTATCACTTTTATTCTGTCATTACATTATTATTTCCTGTGGTGTTTAAGTCCTGAGTGTACCAGGTCATCAGTAGTGCAGGCTTTTGTCGGTTAGCTTAAATTAGCCAAATATTAAAGGTTAGGCACTGGTGTTGTGGAACACCAGTGCAGCGATTCTACTCAGGCTCATATCTAGACTCCATACATATATTCTGAGCCAGACCCTTAGATGTTGTAAACCAGCATAGTTCCATTGAGCTATTCTGATTCACACCAGCTGAGGACCTGGCAGTGAGTCTTTATGAAGGTTTTCTCTTGGGTACACATGCAGTACAGATAGATATTAGAATTCAGGCAAATTATTTTGTGTATACATCAAAACATGGATATATGCATTTGCTTTTAAGTAATTTTACTTCCTGTGCTTCACAAACTCATCCTTCATCCTCCCCAGCAGACATTTAAATAATCCCTTTAAAAATCCTGGAATAAGAGGATGCCAACCCTCCAATTTAATTTTTATTTTACCATTCCAAACTGTCTCACTGGCTAGTGGTCCCATAACAGACCATGCCTGCGTCTGTGGGTGTGTCAAGACAGATGCAATGAAACAATCTATGTACTAGATTCACACTACTTGGTCATTTTCACCTCTTTGTGTGCTGCACTCCAGAAGTGATTAACACCCCAGCAAGACATGATGACGTCCCAAGGTATGTGCTAGGGAAGGTACCATAGGACCTCTGCCAGAAGAGGAGGACAAGGTTTCATAGTTTTCAAGGCCAAAAGGGACCATTATGATTATCTAGGCTGATCACCTGTAACACAGGCTATAGAACTTCCCCAAAAGAATTCCTACAATGTATATTTTAGAAAAACATCCAATCTTGATTTTAAAATACTCAGGGATAGAAAATACATCATGACACTCAGTAAATTGTTCCAATAGTTAATTACTCTCGCTGTCAAAAATGTACATCTTATCTCAAGTCTGTATGCATCTAGCTTCCACATCCACCTAATGGATCATGTTATACTTTTCTCTGCAAGACTGAAGAGTCCATTATTAAATATTTGTTTCCCAGTGTAGATACTTATAGACTGTAATCAAGTCATCCCTTAACCTTTTCCTTGTTAAGTTAATAGATTGTCCTCCTTGAGTCTATCACTATAAGACATGTTTTCCAGTTCTTTAATCATTCTCTTGGCTCTTCTCTGAACCATCTTCTTTATCGACAATTTTCTTGAATTGTGGGCACCGGTATTGGACACAGTAATCCGGCAGTGGTTGCACCAGTGCCAGATACAGAGGTAAAATAACCTCTCTACTCCCACTCAAGATTCCCCTGTTTATGCATCCCAGAACCCAATGAGGTCTTTTGGCCACAGCATCATAGTGGGAGCTCATGTTCAGTTGATTGTCCACCATGACCCCCAAATCTTTTTTCAGATTCACTGCTTCCCAGAATAGGGTCATCCAGCCTGTAAGCATGGCCTACAGTTTTTGTTCCTAGATGTATACATTTACATTTAGCTGTATTAAATACATATTGTTCCTTTTACCCAGTTTACCAAGTGATCCAGATGGCTCTGAATTAGTGACCTCTTCATTATTTACCACTCCACCAATTAATGTCATCTGCAAACTTTCTCAGTGTTTATTTTATGTTTTCTACCAGGCCATTGATAAAAATGTTAAATAGCACAGGTCCAAGACCTGATCCATGAGAAACACCTGCTGGATGATGAATCTGCCTTTACAATTACATTGAGACCTATCAGCCAGTTTTTAATCCATTTAATGTGGGCCATGTTAAATTTATAGTTCTAGGTATTTTTAATAAAAAAGCATGTGGTACCTTTATCAACCAAACTTGTAATCTCATCAAATAAAAAGGTATCAAATTATTTGACACTTTAATTTTCCATAAACTCATGTTTATGTGCATTAATGACATGAGTTTGCTATAATTATTTATTGATCTAGCCCCATATCAGCTGTTCCTTTTTTTTTTTTTTTGCCAAGGATAAACGTCAGGCTGACAGGCCCATAATTACCTGGGTCATCCCATTTACTCTTTTCAAAAAATGGCACATTAGCTTTTTTCCAGACTTCCTGAACTTCCCCAGTGATCCTAGACTTACTGAAAATCAAACATTAAAGGTCCAGACAGCTCCTCAGACCATTAAAAGCTCCCTTTTAAAACTCCTGGATGCAAGTTATCTGGACCTGCTGATTTAAAAAACATCTAACATAGCAGCTTCTGTTTAACAGCCTCCAGTAACACTGGTAGAATGGAAAGCATGTTATCATCACCATCTGATTGGACTATATCATCTTTTTTTTCCCCTCCAAATACAGAACAGAAATATTTATTGAACACCTCTGCCTTTTCTATATTATTATTGATCATTCTGCCATTTCCATCTGAATAATGGACTTATACCACTATCAGGATTCTTCTTGTTCCTAATATATTTTTTAAAAATTCCTTCTTATTGTCCTTAACACTTCTGGCCATAGACTTCCCTTATCAATTTTCTACAATTCTTAACTTCTGATTTATATACATTGCTATCAGCTTCCTCTTTCTTACATTTGTTATGCAAAGTGATGTAATCTCAGCACCTGGATACCCTGGTCATTAAATTGGTCCACATTTGACTGGCTCTGTCCAGTTTCTGAACTGCACCGGACAGCTTCAACATCCTTAGAAGAGCAGATTCTGCATTGCCTCAGACTACTGTGAAATCCTCCCACTGTGACGCCCTTCCAGTGCCCAGGTTTCTGCCAGCAGATGCTGTGGAAACCATGGAACAATTGAGACCAGTGTCAGCTTTTGTGAGCAGTAATGGAGCTCTAGCATATCATTATGTGATTTTTTTTTTATAACAAGAAGAGAGGAAACAGCAAAAGATACACCATGTCTAATTCTTCCCTACTTTTATACCTTGGGTAGTCATTTGTACAAAGTGAGGAGAAAGTGGGTTTTAAACACTCACCAGTGTAAATAAATAGAGAATTCTGACTGGTGGCTTTGTTCACCCACTCTGTACAAACGTATGACTGCATACGGAGAATCATGCCCCATGTCTTGAAAACATGCACAGTACATTCACCCACATAATGTGAAAACATGCATATAGCACATTCTAGCCCACAAAGAATGAAGGAAAATTGCATACAGCTCTTTATCCTCTAAGACTGGTGACTAAGACTCTCTGCAGCTTATAACGTGCATAACCATAGAAGTTATAAATGTATATCTTCCCAGCTGTATATTATCTAGTACACTTTTAAGTCTACTTTTAATTGACTCACACAATGGGAGTGTCACCCACTGGAAGTGGAGGAATGGGGAGAGGCTGCACCAGGAAGCAATGCTATAAATAATGTAGGAGCTGGCTATATTTAAGGCTCCTCATCAAGTGCTATCATACTACCTGCCTTTTAGGGATCTTAAGAACACAAGAATAACCATACTAGGTCAGACCGATGGTCCATCTAGCCCAGTATCTTGTCTGCAGTAACCAATGCCAGGTGCTTCAGAGGGACTGAACAGAACAGGCAATCATCGATTCATCCCCCATTGTCCATTCTCAGTTTCTGGCAACAGAGCCTAGGGACACTTCAGAGCATGGTTTTGCATCCCTGCCCATCCTGGCTTATAGCCATTGGTGGACCTATCCTCCATGAATTTATGCAGTTCTTTTATTAACCCTGTTGAAGTCTTGGCCATCACAACATCCTCTGGCAAAGAATTCCACAGGTTGACTGTGCATTGGGTGAAGAAATACTTCCTTTTGTTTTAAACCTGCTGTTTATTAATTTCATTTGGTGGTCCCTAGTTCTTGTGTTATGAGGACTAAATAACACTTCCTTATTTACTTTCTCTACACCAGTCATAATTTTATAGACCTCTATCATATCCCTCCTTAGTCGTCTCTTTTGTCTCTTTTCCAAGTTGAACAATCATAGTTTTATTAACCTCTCCTCGTATGGAAGCTGTTCCATACCCCTAATCATTTTGTTGCCCTTCTCTGTACTTTTTTAAATTCTAAAATAACTTTTTAAGATGGGGCACCCAGAACTGCACACAGTATTCAAGGTGTGGGTGTATCATGGATGTGTACAGAGGCATTATGATATTGTCTGTTTTATTATCTATCCCTTTCCTAATGATTCCCAACATTCTGCTAGCTTTTTTGACTGCTGCTGCACATTGAGTGGATGTTTTCAGAGAACTATCCACAATGACTCCAAATCTCTTTCTTGAGTGGTAACAGCTAATTTAGTCCCCATTATTTTATACGTATAATTGCATTTATGTTTTCCAATGTGCATTACTTTGCATTTATCAACCCTGAATTTCATCTGCCATTTTGTTGCCCAGTCACCCAGTTTTGTGAGATCCCATTGTAACTCTTTGCAGTCTCCTTCGGACTTAACTGTCTTGAGTAGTTTTGTATCATCTGCAAATTTTGCCACCTCACTGTTCACTCCTTTTTCCAGATAAGAGATTTTTATCTCTTGTATCATCCAATGACCATGCATTTGATGTGGTAGGCCCAAGGGCATGGAACTTTCTTGCACCTAAAATCCACCTTAGTCCATCTCTTCCCATGAAAAACACCTTAACATTTTTATTCCAAGGATATTTGGGGGGCTCAATTCAACATCTACTGAAATCAAAGGGCATTAGATCAGGGCCTTTATGACTACCATTAGCTCCATATTTGTTAATCTTTTTAGCATTGACTCTTTGTTTGGTCTTGTTTGTTTGATATTTATGAGGTTGCGTTTATTATACTTTAGCTGTTTTTTTTCTTTAATTATGTTGTACAATGTTCCATACAACTTACTTCATTTCACTCCATCAATAAGTACCATTCATGCATTTGCATGTATGCAGATATGTACTACTGTGCAACTTAAAGGAAGCATCCTATCTGCAGTCCACTAGGAGACAGCAGTCAGTTAAAAAATCATATTTCACAACAACACAGAAAACCTAATGGCCACGGAGACGTCTTCCTGCATTGTTAGCAGTGCCCGTACTGTTGGGTTATTAACCTGAGATAGTATTCTCTTTCATCATTCCTTCTATTATATTTTTGTGCTTTTCTCAAACTCATGCCTGCAGCCTGAACATAGCACAAGAACGATGCAAACTCATACTAAAGCAATAGTATGAGATTACCAGCACAATTATTTTCAACTAGGGATGAGAATATTCCTTTCCTGCTATTAGTATTTGGTTTAAAAACATCCAACCTTCGTATCACTTCTTAGTTTCACATATTTGAAATTAGTAGCACGAACCTATTCTTCTGCAATAGCAGATAGTGTGTGTAAAAAAATAAATAGTACCAGCTCTAACACCTTCCATTTTAGAATCCAAATGCTAAGATAGATTTTCACATTACTGCTTTGACACATTACTCTAGCAGGGCGGGTTTGGCAGTATAGAGGCAAACATTCTTTTGTTCCTTTATTTGCTTTTGATTCAGCTGAAGATCACAATATTTCTTCCCCTAGCCTTCAGAAATTGTAAACATGGAAACTGGGGGATAAAAGGGAACCAGCCATTTTCTCTTTTCTAAAGAATGCATTAAAAGATTAGCTGTAAACAAGAGGAAAGCAAAATGTTGTGTCCTGGACTTAAACACCCAATGGATTACTGCAAGTTCACACTATTAAGTTAGCTTGCTTTTCTTTTTGAACACAAAACTAACTAGTATTCCAATAAACTAGAACTGCAATTTTGTGCCTCCCATCTTCTGAGATTCTGAACCTAACAAAGGTTTCTTATGAATTCTAGTCCTTTTCCCTTCAAATGAATTGTACTAAGCAAAAGGCAAGATGTAAGCAACAGCCTTCTCCATTAAAGCACTGCTCTTCCTGTGATAGGAGTAGGTTGCCATCTACTGGACTCTGGCCTTTACATAAAGTCAGGCAAAAGATATTTTGGGCTGTATTTCTGCAGATTCTTTACATTTCCTCTTGTAACAGTCTCTCTGTTCATGAACGGCACATTTTAAAATGCCCATTAAATATCAGAGGGAATTAAAGCACAGTATACAGGCACCAAAGCACATCACTGGTCACTAGCCACAGGCAGGGGGTCAATAAAATTGTCACTATCCAATCGCTATTTAGTAACCTCCATAAAATGAGCTGGTGGGCTCAGTCCTTCACCTTAAAGGACGGGGCTGAGCCACAAGGGCCAAGAAATGCTGGGAATTTGACAGTTACTCTCCATACCAAACTTGCTTTACTGATAATTATACTTAGCTCTTATGAATGGAGAGGGTTTAAGTTGGGGGAGCTCATGAAGTGGGGACGGGGGGGACAAGGACTGTGTGCACAATCTCGAGCTGCAGCATCTCTGTGCCAAGACACCAAGTGCGTGAAGGTCTTCCCCCAGTGCTGCTACTTTATCTCCTCAGTGTACCAGTGCTTTGATGTGTCAACGTCTTGGTGTAGACAACACTCCACTCTTATGGTGTTGCTGCCTGGTGTGTTGAAGAGCCAGGCAGCAGTGCTAGAGGACCTACATATCTGTGTCAAAGCATTAGTGCTTGCAGGGCTCACCACTGCATTGCTGCGTTGGTGGCCTGGGAAGCTGGTGCAGCAGTATTGGGGAACCCTTTCCATTTGCTGAAGTCTTGGTGCAGAGTAACGCCAGACCTCCTTCACACAACAACTTCGCCCCCTATCTCCATCTCTCCCACATTGCTGCTGGCCACCAGCTCCTGGGGTGTGGAGCCCTGGAGAAGGGCTTGAGGGGGATTAAATGGCTACAGGAGGGATATGGGGAAGGGGGAATGGATGGGCACATAGACAGTACAGGGTGAATGGATGGGAGAAAGGGTTTGTTGGAAGAGACAGCATTACGGACAGTGGGTATATGTATGAGCTTCAGTGGGTGAAGCGCGCCATCTCTGTGCCAAGGCACTAGCGCTTAAAAGGATCCCCAGCAATGCTGCTTTGACTGGTCAGCACACTCTCCAGCATCAATACATCAGCCCAGAAAGAGAAATACTTGCTCCTCAATGCAGTATGTCCCCATTCCCCCACTCCTGCCTTAGAGCCCACCTCTGTGTCCTCTGCTATTCAGCCTGCCATCCTGCTCTGTGAAGAATGGAGCAGGTGGGTCAGGGAGGCAGGCGGGTAGAGCTAAAAACCCAGGAGTAAGCACTTGACTATTCTGTTAGGTGATCCTGGATATGGGGAAAACTCTGTTTCATTTTAAAATGGGCATATGTCAAAATGTGTATATATATATATGTAGCTTGGAGTCTGAGGCCTGTGGTGTTTTTAGCTAGAGGAATCCAGGAGAGAAGAGAGCAAAATCTCTACTAGTGAGCATGTTAAATGCTGTTTGCAAAAGTTCAGGAGTGTTTTACTAATAAAATAACATGGAAAATTCAGTAATCCTCAACAGAATTATCATCCCAAATTTTCAATCATTAAAGTGTTACACTGAGGAACTTTAATCCTGTTTTAAGTGTAAATCACAATCCAACCTTAACTATGGAGATGCTACTGGCATCTCCATAATATATTGTTAAACAATACATTCTTATTGCTGCATGCACTGGATTCATGTTTTCAGTCATTTTTCTATAATTCTTCCATGTCTTTCCTAATCAGTATGCTAGATCACTGCTTTATTTAGTATGTATTCCTTAGACTAGATCCTTCCTCCCGGCTGAATTGTTTAACATTTCTCTACAGTGAACTGCATTTGCTATCTGGTAGTTCACTTATCTAAATGATCCAGAATCTTCTTGGATTTTCTCTTTTACTATTTTATGGCTTTAATCAAAAATAAATAAATAAAGATACAGCACAAGTCAATAATAAATATCAAAAATCCTAAACAAAAAATGATTCCCACCTTAGGCACTGTCTATACTCTTCTATGCAAGAAGATTACACTAGTTGTTTCCCTATCAAAAAATAAAATCCACACTTGCAACGAATTTGGTATGTAATAGTTCCAAAGACAAAGTCTGTAATAATTTAATCGCCATAAATTAAAGTAGGTGGATATGAATCTATTGGTTTTGTAAGCATGCATTTACAGTCTATAAATAAGGACAGCAGGACACAAAGGACTTATCTACATGCAAATGATTTATAGTTTTAAGCCTTGCAAGAACAGCGTAGAATTGATATAAAAATGTACATTCAACCCAAACACATATTGGACCAAAATATTTCTATAAATAAGTGCAGAAATGATTACTCTAAATGCCTCCTCTGTGCTTTTCCCATATAGCGGGGTGATACATTTGGAATTTTGTAAATAACTCTTCAGAGACATTTAGTCCTAGGGAATAACAATATAAACTGCCTTCTATCATCTGATTAGAGTAAGTCTATTAACCCCCTAATACGCTGCTCCCATATCTGACATTCATTTGCAACAATTCAAACCTTGTTCCCACTGCCCTCTCGGTTTATCACAATGAAGGAGTTTTCTGTTATTCAGAACTTACTAATTAGCTGAAACATTCATCATTCAGTCTCCCAACAAATGGAACAGTAAGTTATACTGTGAAGTATTTATGGTCCCACCCACCAGAGAAGAGATACAGGTCCAGATTTTCAAGCTGTTACAGATATGTCTACTCTTGGAGCTAGGGGTGTGATTCCCAGCTCAAGGAGACATATGTGCACTAGCTCTTGTCGAACTAGCATGCTAAAGAGAGTGTAGCTTCAGCAGCATGAGCTGTGAGACAGGCTAGCCACCCCCAAGTAGATGCCTAGGGTCTCTGACAGGCACATACATGGGGAGCTAGCCCATCCTACAGCTCATGCTACATGTTATGGTTCGATGAGATCTAGTGCACATATGTCTTCCGGAGCTGGAATCACACCCCCAGCTCCCAGTGTAGACCTACCCTACATGTAAGTTTGCATGTCTGTGTTGTTTATTCAGAATGAGTGGTATTCACACTTTGCAGTGTACCACCAAACGACTAATGCACCATTGAACCCACACTGAAAACTTAGACAGAAATGTTATGTGGAGGGCCAGCATGAGGCCTTCCTTCTCCCTCAAGGAGGCCTGGAGAGCATGTCTCTGGCTTAGTTCCCTCCCGACCTCCACTCTGCAAGAGCAGCCAGTTCTCTGAAACCTGCTGCCTCTTTTTCATTCCTTCCAGATGACAGAGAGCCTTCCCTACAGGCCTGACACCTCTGACAGGGCTTGCAGGATGGAGATGACTGCAACTGTTTCCATTAACCTCTCTCTTCCCTGACTCAGTGTGGGGTTTCTATGCCTCATCACAGAAGTCTATCCTGCCTTCCTAGAGCTCTCAGGCATGCAGGATTAATGGCTGATGCTACATCCCTTAATATGATGCAGTGTGCTCTCCTTCACTGTGTCTGCTTAGCTTTTTGACCAGTGTCAAAGTTAGGGACGCTAGTCCCATACAATCCTTGTGCTTATTGCAATTGTGGCTGACCCTTGCACAGGAACACAAGAGGTAAGGAAGGCTTCATATCTTACTTCAGCCTTACTACGTTAGTAAGTAAGCTTACTTCAGTCTTACTACTGCTCACTTCAGCAGCTAAGCATAATTTGTTTGGAGTAAATTGGTTAGTTACATTGGTTAAATTGGTTAGTTACATTCACTGTAGTTACACGGTGGAACTATGTGAAAAACCCTACAAGACCCTTGTCGGGCCTCATTTGGGATTTATCTTGGGTACTTATGCAGCCCCCATTACCACAGTATCTGAGCCCTTTGTGGTGTTTAATATATTTATCCTCACAACAGTCAGGAGGTTAAGAAGTGCTATTATCTCCCCATTTTACAGGGGAAGAACTGAGGAGCTGAGAGACTAAGTAACTTGACACTTGTTGCACAGGTGTGGGAAGGAGGGTATGTATGTCTTATAGATAAGGGGACAGATCTTCTCCTGGTATAAACTGGCCAGGCTCCACTGAGTTCAGTGAAGCTTAGGATCTAGTTCAAAGACTGAACATATCCAGCCAAATGAAAAGGAGGCTGCAAGGAGACCAATTTAGGGCTTGCAAATATTGAGCAGGATTCCCACAAGGACCTGGGTGGCAGATCTGTTCATCTTATTCTACAAGGGCAAACATGGGGCCATAATCTGAGATTGACAACGTTTGGTCAACCCAAGGATTGCTAACGTATTGTATAAAATACCTAACAACATAGATTAGGACTCCCTAATGCTAATGAATTTAAAATGTGGGTTGCATATTTTCTACCTATGGTTCTCACCTTCCACATTACCAGATTGTGCTACAACTCAATAAAGACAGGATAATAAATGTTTCTGAGTCAGCAGTCACATCCAGTGTTCTCTCAATTTTTATTTATTTTTAGTACTTAAATTCACTCCAAATTGCCCTACTAAGTTCTAAGTGCATAATTCCTCTTAGCACAATATCCTCTTACCATTTTTCCAGCTCACCTCCTGTTCTGTTCTACCTAGGCAAATATCACGGGCTACTAAATGAAGCAGCAGGTTTTGCTGCTTGGTGAAAAGAGGGAATTAGGAGGAGAAACCTAACAAGAAATCTTTTCCCTTTTTGCCTGACACTGTAAAACTTGGGGCACTCTGTGTGAGGTTAATATTACAACAAACAGCATATCACAGCAGTGCCTGTAAAATCCTGTTTTCTGTCTGTGCACTGAGTGGGTAGGGAGTTTTTATTTCATACTTCATTTATACCTTGCTGAGTGATGCTTTCTAAATGGCAGTAGTTTCATCTCCTCCCACCCAGGCAGCAATACAATATGTGTTGTATCACCTACACCACTCATCAGAAGCTGAGGCCTGATGCTGATCACAGGGTTCATATCTATCTTTTCTTTCCAATATTCTAGGGGAATAGAGACATGTTTTCCTGTCTGTCTGATTAAAACCAGTTTCAGTGCTCAGATTTGACTGTAAAGCACCTCCCAAATTCTAATCACATGAAACATTCTTTATTAGGGAAAGAACTGATCAAGTATGGAGAGCAAAATATAATATTTGTTTGGGAAGATGCTGAGATGCAAAAGACATTTCTTATAAAGGCAATGTGTTTGTATTCAAAAGCCTATGCAAGGAGCCAGTGGTAAAGCTGTGTATCATTGGCATAACGGTGATAGCTTACTGAAAATGTTACAGAGTGACTACATATAGAAACTGAAAAACTAAAGGCCTCTTGCAGGACTCAGAAAAAAATTGAAACTAAACAAAGTCAAAGGAACATTAAGAACAACCTGCACTGCTTATTTAAATCAAAAATATAGGATACGAGACTAGAGTAGAGCACAGGAGTCCTACAAGGAATTTAAGACCATCTGTTGGTCAACAATTTCAGAGGCAGCTGTTAAATAAAACAGGACTAATGAAAATATATCACTTGCAGGCAGTACTGTTAGGTCTCAAGTCTTCACAAAGTGCCCAGCTGACTCAGAGGATAAATAATAAACGCTGAAGTATTGTGCCTTCAAGTACCCAGTTTGAAACTAGCCCAGGTTGATAGAGATGGAAAATTGTAACCCTCTGACAATTTAACAGTCCTAGATTAAGAGTTGGTGATCCCAGTGCAGTTCCCACTGGAGATTTGTAAATTTCACACAAATGGCACAGTGCAAGTGCCATTGACTAGCACACTTGTTGTCAAAGTAAAGACAACAAGGGCTAAATAAGCATATTAATTTAATTCTCTTCTCACTCCTATGTCCTGTCTACACGTCAGACTTTTGCAAAATTTCCCAATGCTGCATTCCTTAGCATAGGCAGGCCACCATTTTAGCAAACTGAAGCCTGTGGACACTACAATGAAATGGTGTTAGTCGCAGTGGGATTTTTTCCCTAGAGTAGACAGAGTCCAAGTAGCAATCCCTTCAAATCAGAGTTAAGGCACATTGGCAGGACAGTGTGGTAAATGTTTTTCCATAGAATCATAGAATAGAATCATAGAATTTTAGGGTTGGAAGAGACCTCAGGAGGTCATCTAGTCCAATCCCCTGCTCAAAGCAGGACCAACACCAACTAAATTATCCCAGCCAGGGCCTTGTCAAGCCGGGCCTTAAAAACCTCTAAGGATGGAGATTTCACCACCTCCCTAACCCATTCCACTGCTTCACCACCCTCCTAGTGAAATAGTGTTTCCTAATATCCAACCTAGACCTCCCTTACTGCAACTTGAGACCATTGTTCCTTGTTCTGCCATCTGCCACCACTGAGAACAGCCTGGAACCCCCTTCAGGTAGTTGAAAGCTGCTATCAAATCTCCCCTCACTCTTCTCTTCTTCAGACTAAACAAGCCCAGTTCCCTCAGCCTCTCCTCGTAAGTCATGTGCCCCAGCCCCCTAATCATTTTCATTGCCCTCTGCTGGACTCTCTCCAATTTGTCCACATCCTTTCTGTAGTGGGGGGCCCAAAACTGGAAGCAATACTCCAGGTGTGGCCTCACCAGTGCTGAATAGAGTGGAATAATCACTTCCCTCAATCCGTTGGCAATACTCCTACTTATACAGACCAAAATGCCGTTAGCCTTCTTGGCAACAAGGGCACACTGCTGACTCATACCCAGCTTCTCATCCACTGTAATCTCCATGTCCTTTTCTGAAGAACTGCTGTTTAGCCAGTCAGTCTCCAGCCTTTAGCTGTGCATGGGATTCTTCCTTCCTAAGTGCAGGACTCTGCACTTGTCCTTGTTGAACCTCATCAGATTTCTTTTGGCCCAATCCTCCAATTTGTTTAGGTCACTCTGGACCCTATCCCTACCCTCCAGAGTATCTACCTCTCCCCACAGCTTAGTGTCATCTGCAAACTTGCTGAGGGTACAATTCATCCTATAATCCAGATCATTAATAAAGATGTTGAACAAAACCAGCCCCAGGCCCGATCCTTGGGGCACTCCGCTTGATACTGGCTGCCAACTAGACATCGAGCAGTTGATCACTACCCGTTGAGCCCGCAATCTAGCTAGTTTTCTCTTCACCTTATAGTCTATTCATCTAATCCATACTTCTTTAACTTGCTGGCAAGAATACTGTGGGAGACCATATCAAAATCTTTGCTAAAGTCAAGATATATCACATCCACCACTTTCTCCATATCCACAGAGCCAGTTATCTCATCATAAAGGCAATCAGGTTGGTCAGGCATGACTTGGCCTTTGTGAATCCATGTTGACTGTTCCTGGTCAGCTTCCTCTCCTCCAAGTGCTTCAAAATGGATTCCTTGAGGACCTGTTCCATGATTTTGCCAGGGACTGAAGTAAGGTTGACCGGTCTGTAGTTCCCCGGGTTCTCTTTCTTCCCTTTTTAAAATATGGGCACTATATTGGCCTTCTCCAATCATCTAGGACCTCCCCAGATCACCATGAATTTTCGAAGACAATGGCCAATGACTCTGCAATCACATCAGCCAACTCCCTCAGCACCCTTGGATGCAGAGCATCTGGCCCGATGGACTTGTGCATGTCCAGCTTTTATAAATAGTCCTTAACCTGTTCTTTTACCACTGAGGGGTGGTCACATCCTCCCCATACTGTGTTGTCCAGTGCAGCAGTCTGGGAGCATTCAGTACTTCAGCTTTTTCCACATCATCTGTCACTATGTTGCCTTCCCCAATCAGTAAGGGTCCCACACTTTCCCTGACCTTCTTCTTGTTGATAACATATGTGTAGAAACCCTTCGTTACCCTTCACATCCCTTACTAGCTGCAACTCCAATTGTGCCTTGGCCTTCCTGATTATACCTCTGCATGCTCTAGCAATATCTTTATACTCCTCCCTAGTCATCTGTCCAAATTTCCACTTCTTGTAAGCTTCCTTTTTGAGTTTAAGCTCGCCAGAGATTTCACTGTTAAGCCAAGCTCGTCGCCTGCCATATTTGCTATTCTTTCTGCACTTCGGGATGGTTTGTTCCTGAGCCCTCAATAAGGCTTCTTGCCATAAAAGAATTAAGGATGAATTGAGAACTTCAGTTTGCAGAATAGTCAATGCAGCAGCTTTCTTGAGCATTAAATTTAGTTTTGTGAAGCTTTGTATTATCACTCAACCCATATAAAAAATGTGCTCACAGGGTAATGTGTACTTAGGTGAGTCTGTAATTTCACTGTAACTTCTTGTTCCTAAAATTTGAAAAGGAAAGGAAGATTATATATTAGCAAAAAATGGAGTGATCATCAGTTGTAAGTAAAAGGCCCTTAACCTGGATTGACTAGAGTTCTAAATTCTGACAGTAAGTTCCCATTTGTTAAAGATTAGACCTGGGCAGACTATTCACAGTAAACAAATTATTCACTGAATTTTGCCTTTTTCCTGTTGGCAAATTATCCACCAACAAATCATGATTTACATGATTTTTTATTAAAAGTTATTCAAGTAATGTCTTTTGTAAACATATTTTAGCCTGTAGATTTCTGAAACTGTTTAATGTGAGCCTTATTCAAGCTGATTTGTCACATAAGCATACTGTTCAGAAGCTTGGTATACCATCAGACCTTAGGTTTTAAAATTTGAAATTCACTGTCTACAATCATTCTGAAATATTCACTTAAACCTTGCTGTCTCAGTGAATGTTGCTTTCAGTAATCCCCAGTCTTATTTTCTAGAATGTTCAAGGAAAGGAAAAGTGAACATAGTCAAAGTGAATTAGTTCACAAATTCAAACAAATGGTCACCAGCGATTACAGTATTTGCCCACTTCCAGATTACGAGCTCTTCGTGGTAGGGAGTCAGTCTTCCTAGATGTGTGAAAGTGTTTGGCACTTGATTGGCACTACTGTAAAACCAATGAAATTATAAAAAATGCTTAACAATTGGCAAAATAAGGACTATTATGATAGTTCATCAAGACATTGCTAAAAAATGTTGCTGGACCTCAGTATGGTGTTAGAGCCTTGAAAAATTAGAGTCCCCAAATTTTGCCTTTGTATTTTTGAAGATTAAAACGTGCAGATCTGGCTGGTGGCAGAGTTTCCAGACCTGCATTTTGGCCTATCAGTGTTTAACTTAAACATAAGATTTTGTATGTGTTTCTCCTTACACGTTTTTGTGTCTTCATTCTGAGCTATTTAACTTGAGCAAAGACTGCCTGGTCATTTCTTTACAGCACATAATGGAAATGAGCCTGGTAAATCTAATTGGCATGTTTGAGAAATAAACATACTTCTGAGTCTGGATGTAGGATGGAGATAGAAGCAGCAGCAAAGGATGTTGTTCGCATTGCTAAGAATGGAAAAATCCTCCCACTGTACCTTTTGTGGACCCAGAATCAGAAGCTGCTGTTGAGCTGCAAGTGTCTTGGCCTCTAGAGCAGCTTGTGGTGCCAACTGAGAAGAAACAAAACAAAGATAAGATGTCACTTCTTACATACTTGTGACTCCATGCCACAAGCACTTACCCATCACACACTGCCTGCACAGCTAGACTGCGAGCATGCAGAACATTTGACAATCAAAGAAATAAATGACTAGACAGGGTGACTGACAGATCATACTCCCCTTGGTGGAGGAAACAGCAAAAGGAATTTCACAGAAACTCACACGTTTGGAAGAACTCAAAGAAATCTCAGAGCAGCAGGCTGCCAGAGATAATTACATTAGAATAAACTATGATAGAGCAAAGCCACTAGTAACATGGTCTTGTTGAAATATAAAGAGTTTCTGGAAAGCCAAATAAGATCTGACAGTGATAGACTGGTGAAAAGAAACCCTGCTAAACTCTAGTGGTTCTTTTGTCGTCATGGAAACTTGATTACAAGACTTTTGGAGCTGGGCATTAAAGATGACCATCTGCATGCAAAAAAAGTGCACAAAAGCCCTATAAAATGGAAGATTACACTCCCTGAGCCCAAATGTAAACATTCATTCACCCTTTCAGGCCCTGAGGCACAGGACCAAAAGCAGAGATGAATCTTCAGGTGTCTATACTAGCGACTTTATACACTAAGGAGTTACAAGACAAATAGACCCCTTAACTCTCCTCACACCCTCTTCAAGTTCCTCCTGTTTAAAGAACCACTCATATACACTCTTAAACAAATTCAAACCTTACATTCATTTACCAATGTGTTTCATACACAGCACTTCTACATTTGGCCTGTAGACTATGTCATCGCAAAAATATTTGGAGAAAGAATCCATGCCTCATCCAAGCCCCTGCCAGGGCCACAGCACCTCTTCATTCACACAGAAGAGAGAGCACTGAGGACCAGGACTGCCTTAAAACACTTTCAGTAACTCCCTACACAAGCATCTTCTAATTAACTGATTTTTACAGCCCTGACTCTATGCTATGGGGTAGGCAGGGTGAAAGGAGAATACTTTGGGACAGCCATGGTAGAGTATGTTAGTTGGGTCAGCTGGCTAGGTGAGGAAGAAGGGGAGATGTTCTGTTTTGGTTGTGTAGGAAGTAGCCACCAAGATGTGTGCCTAACATCACTACAGACATTTTTCCTAGTTTGTTTTTTATCTTGTTGTAACAGGGTCCACGACCCGCCCCTCTTCTGGGGCCCGCTTGCCCTCCCCAATAAGGCTCAAAGAGGCTTCATGGTTGTGCAACACCCGTGTCTTTATTAACTTAACTTCATCCCACTACCGGTGTCCCTCTAAGTACAAGTTTTACAGGATTAATCTCCTCCTTTCCAGACAGAGCCAGCCTTCAGCTAGGAGACCTCCAGTTCCCTGACCTACTGCTCCCTGGCTGTCCTCACCCCTAGCCTTCTGGCTCCCTCCCAGCCTTTATAGCCCTTGGCTTGTCAGGCCAGCAGGTGTTGCCAATCCTCAGGCCAACACCAGACCTTTTCCATCAGTCCCAATCTGTTTCCCTTGATTGGAGCTGACTGGGCAGGGGCTAATTAGATGCTTTTGCACCAGCACCCTGCTACACTAGTCTATTTAGTTTGTAAGCTCAATGGGTCAGGGACCGCATCTTCCTACATCAGTGAGTCCTGATCCAGACTGGGGTCTCTGGACACAACCACAATAAAACAAACAACAAATAATACTCCTAATAGCAATAGTTAGAACCATGGGAAAAACCTTCATGTGGAAATACCATCTTGTTCCTTCTGGATCTGGGCCAAGTGAGGTAGAAGAGGAAGGATTTTCTTAAAACATATTGTGGAAGGGGTCAAAGGCAGGATTTCTTGATTAGCAAAATTGAAAGAAATATGCTTGATAACTCACCTCTTCTGGGTCTCTGAATGCACTGAAGCTTCCATAGGGGGAAGGGGGGGTGGGGAGTAATATCAAGTCATCAGGAAACTAAGAAGGAAGAGGCCTGGATCAGTGGTTCTCAACCTATGATCCTTGGATCCCTGCAGGGTCCATGGACTCTGTCTGTGAAAGACTTACACTGAAAACTGACTGAACAGAATTCAACTATATATATAGACAATAGATTTCCAAAGGGGTCCGCATCTCCATTTGAAATTTTTTAGGGGTCCGCAAACGAAAAATGGTTGAGAACTGCTGCCCTGGATGATATATTTCAGAGTAACAGCCGTGTTAGTCTGTATTCGCAAAAAGAAAAGGAGGACTTGTGGCACCTTAGAGACTAACCAATTTATTTGAGCATAAGCAAAGTGAGCTGTAGCTCACGAAAGCTCATGCTCAAATAAATTGGTTAGTCTCTAAGGTGCCACAAGTCCTCCTTTTCTTTCTGGATGATATAGTAGCCTTTAAGGATTTTGCAAGAAATGAGCTCTGTGCACTGAAAAAAGTTGCCAGCTTTATCAAAATTCTGTTCTAATATTTGTTTTTCTCATGGAGAAATTTGTGGCTGTGCTTGTGATGGCCTCATATCCTTTTATTTATATAAGCATAAATATCATGGAAATTAGTAGCCACAGACATCACTTGAACTGTAGAACTGATTGAAACAGCTATTTTGATTTTTGTTGGTGGAAAATTATTTTCATTGGAATTTTCCATGGAAATTTTGGGTTTTCACTGAAAACACAAAACCCCTAAAACAAGCTCTTTTTTTTTTTTTTTTTTTTTTTGAGTTATTGAAAACCAACAAAAAATTATGAGGGGTTTTCAATTTAAATTCTCATGACAATTTCCATTTTGGGCTGGAGGGTATGGAAGACCATGCACTGTATCTTCTATACTGATATAATTGTATGGAATCTACTCAAGAGTTCTGAATTTAGAAATGTATAAATTGGAGAGGCAATAGTTGTAAGTGGGCTTATAATTTCTTTGTAATATTTCTTGACTATTAAAAAACAATTAATTTTGTTATTTAAAATGGGGTATGCATGCAGGATAGATGTCAGAATTATAAATGATTCCTATTTCTTATCCTATTTATTTATATTGGAATCCCAGAATACTGAAGCAATGCAATAGTACTAACCATTATATAGTATAGTATATTTACTGTGTGAAGGGTTAAAATCCATTGCTGATGTAATAACCTGGTATATGGATTTGTGTACAGGCCCAAAGTCCAGAGTTTGGTCGAGAGTTCAGAGGCCTAGCAAATAGGAATTAGCTAAGAGAAAGCAGAATAACCAAAGATAACCTTGCTTTTGCTAAAATATGCGTTGTCAGCAAAACGCCAGACGTTGGGGGCAATAATTGTGTCTTATTCAAAGTTGCAAATAGAACAAAGAAGCCCTGTTTCTGTTGTGTTAGTTTCTTCTGTAGGGAGATGTTCTTCCCACACATCCAACCTTGAGTTTATGAAAGGTTCAAGCATATCAGTATAAGATATGGCCTCCTCCCACCTCCCTTTCCCAGGGACCAATTCCTGCCTTAAAACACAAATAAGCAACTTGAAAGACAATCTTTATTGCCATATACTTTCACCGTTTCTTTGCTTTACCCCTAGATATGTATCTGTTGAACAATCAAAGGAGCTACTTCATTCCTATGGACCCCAAATCAGAATTCAACATATATTTTATACTAATACATTTATTAAAGTACTAATTAAATGTTAAATGTTAATTTGTTACCTTGAGACCATGGGTGGAGACATTATGTAACCTTTTGACCATTGGCTACTGTGCTATCATGTCTTGCAGCTAAACCTATCCAGGGGTATGGGACTGCCTACCCCGTCACTTTCCTCCGCCCATGGAAAATCCATATATTCCATTGTAATCAATTGATTGACAGTGTCTCTGAGCCTAATAAGCAAGGTAACACTCCATCAGTACTGTATGTAATAAATTCCTGTGCTTGACCTCTACACGGTATGGATTTATGTCCTTCACTATGAAACAATGGTTCTCCAATTTTTGCAATCTGAAGACCATTTTGTAAGGAAACGTCTTACAAGCCCAGATCCTCAAAGATACTTGGGTTTCTAACTCCCACTGAAACCAATAGAAGTTAGGAACCTAAATACCTTTGAAGATCTGGGCTTTAGACTATTTCTGCTCCCTATCTCCTAATCCTTCATGAGCCCCATAGCACAAGGGACTTGAAAGAATGAGCATAGTCCATAGATCACAGCTTGAGAACCATTACTATAAAAAATTTCCATTCATTCATGTTCTCTAACAAATGAATTTCTGAAACATTTGTTTAAAATGAAGAAGATGATTATGGAATATATTGTATAAGAGTCTCTGTATGTATGAAGAAGTGTAATCTGTTTGTCACCATCTGGACACAGTCTTCCATGAAGTGTCACAAATCCACATGATGTCTCTGAATGCTAGATTTAGCCCTTGGATCTTTTATTTAGCTGGCAGATGTGTAAAAACTCATGCAGTCAGATAGCTCCCTGTTAACTACATAGCTCTTCAGATGTTTATGCCAAAAATATTCCAGCAGAGGATGGGCAGCAATTTCTGCTCACTAAATTGCCTCCAGATCTGGATGTTTCACGAGACAGCATGGTGATTGGAAACAAATCCAACTTTTAGTGCAACCTTACTTCTTTTGGTTGATCCACAAACACAGATGTCCAAGAGGTGGAATTATGAAATGTAACTTCAGATGTTGTCAGCATCACAAAATTTGACAGAGCTTTGTTTGTAAGCTTTCAAAGCTTTGTTTGTAAGGATCTAAGGGTAGAATTTGGCCCATTTGTGCTTTTGGCAATGATTGTTAAGATGGATAAATAGCAATTTTGCAGTAATAGTATCACAGCATAATTTTGTAAATGATACCATGCACCACAGAAGACTCAGATAGTGAGCGATGGCAGTAAAATCCACCATGGTTTTCTGTATTAGCAAACATTGATATATAGCCACAGAACAAGAACTTAAACATGCTGAAGACTACCCAGAACTTCCATCTGTCAGTTTATGGACAACGTACCCCAACAATGCCTGAAATTGCAAAAACCACTATGGATCACATGCAACCACCTCATGTCTTTGGATCTGGCAGGGAATGGCAGTGTCTGGACCTCATCCACCATTCCAAACAAGCACATTATCACTGACCCAATAAGCTGCCCTCCCAGTTTTGACCCTGACAAACTGTCTTTAGATCACACTGATCTGCATCCAAAGAAACCATGGAAGATGGAGCTACCTGATGCACAAGTGGAAAATCAAAGACTCCCCTTTGTGCAACTGCAGTGAGGCCATCCAAGCCGTCAAACACATCATAACGCAGTGCCTGAAATATTGATTCAAAGGTGAATTTGATTATATCCACCTCACAGAGGAGGCCTTGAAATAGTTTATGGACTGTAATATGGTCCTTGGTGGGCTGGGTCGCCTAATGGTTAGCACCCACCCAGTAGTGGAGGCAATGGTAGGGGAATCTTGGCTTGCCCTCTCAAGCAGGCTCCCATCCAGGGCCTTAGGAGGGTCAGCAGCCTGTGGCCTCCAAGGGGGCCCTCTGAGTTCCCCTTAGGAAAAAAAAAGAAATCAAACCATCAACCCAGCCAGGCTCAGCATATAGTCCTGGGATGCTTCTCCGGCCCCTTTGTCAGGAGCCTTCAGAGTAGGTCTGTCTTTCTCCCCAGTCTCCCCTTCTGAGCTGGGTTGCTCCCTTTTCAATCATGTTTCCAGTTGACGTATGCTCTGCAGGGTGGGAGAGCTACCTGGAAACAGCACTGTCCTTGAACCCTTTCAAGCTCAGTGAGGGGTTTGTATACCCCACCACATGGATCTACAGTCGCACCTATAAAATATTGTTCTGCAGATGCCATACACGAACGAGAGAGATTAGCTTTATGACAATGGATTATAATAATTCAAAAGACTGAGAGTTTTATTTTCCAGATTTCAGAAAACACAGGCTAGTGCGGAAGAGTGTTTCTGCATGAAAGCAAATTTAGTACAAGGTTATGCTCACATCAAAAAATAATTAGCATCAAGCATTAACCTTGTCAGATATTGAAGTGCTAGGTAAAATAAATAGGCAAAACCCCCTGATTTTTGTTAAAACCA
The DNA here is from genome assembly GCF_965140235.1 of Caretta caretta. Taxonomy (NCBI): domain Eukaryota; kingdom Metazoa; phylum Chordata; order Testudines; family Cheloniidae; genus Caretta; species Caretta caretta. Next base: position 80,035,609 of record NC_134211.1, read on the forward strand.
AAGATTATGTTAAGTCAAGGAAAATGTATTTACTATAGAAAACTAATTATAAAAAAAAACTTCAGTTAAAAAAGAAAAAAGTTTGAATTCAAGGGACTAATCATGTCATCATTGAGCATAATCAGTGGTATTAACAGATTCGTTCTATTAAAGGATGCTGAGGCTTTTTATTAAAAGACTACATTTTTCCAATACGTTGTTGAAAAATATCAAAGGCCAAGTCATTGTGTCTGGCTCAGATATACTCAGTGCCACACCTAAAGAGTGAGGACAATGGTATTACGCTACCTGAAAGTCCCGTCTCCACCTACCTCAGACCTGGGGCCAGCTAGGGACTGGTTCAACTTCTAATGCAACTTAGAGTATCCTCAGGGCTGTTGGCCATTAATGGTCCTCTAGGGAGCATTGTGCCAGCCCAGAAACGTTGGAGTGCCATGCACTCCACCACATCTCGTCTCACCTCTAGAATGCCCTGTCCTTGGGAGACAAAGGGCAGGGGAGCACAAAGCCAGCTATACTAGCTTTATACCACCCTACACAAGGGGAAATCCCCAGCCTCTTGATTAAAACCAGTTTTTTCATCCCCTTTGCACCCTCAGAGCCACATGAAAAACATAGAATGGGAATGAGGACTTGGGCCAATGGAAACAGATGCTGGACAAAATTCTAAATCTGGATGAAAAGATGTTTCAGATTTAGTATGTTCTTATACCAAAGCATAAGTGCCTTGGATTGTTAGAATTGCTGAGCTGCCCCTGAAGTCAATGGGAGCTGAGAGTGCTCAGCATTTCTGAAAAAAACAAATCAGGAAATAAGATTACTATTTAATAGTAAGTTTAGTATAGAAAAGAAATGGTATTTTATTTGGTTTATCTATGAATGTGCAATTTTCTGTAGGAATGTGTAGTTTTTATTGATCACTATGTGTGCATAAATATTCAGATTGAGGGTCCATGGGAGTTGGATTTGGGGGTTGGTTTGAGCCCATCTCTAGCAATGATAAGACTCCACTTTCAAGTAAGCACAGCAATTGTTACAACCAGGGTAACTTGTAATATAACAGGATTTCGTTCATCTAGTGGGAATGGAAAAGCAAGGTGCAATAACCTTCCAAACAAATTTTCCAAATTTGTTTCAGGAGCACAAGAACTCTACTCAGCAGACACTCAGAACTACTTTGTTGTTGTGTCACAAGCCCAGCGGGTGGGACAGCACAGAAAAGGAATCATTCCTCAGCAGCAAATTACTACCCATTTAGACAGCAAAATTACCACTACTCTCTGCTTCCCCTCTCTGTTGGCTCAGCTTGTTAGCTGGTTTATTGGGAGGGAGGATCCAAGGATATAACCATTCCCTGTCCATCTGCTTGGTGAGGACAGAAGTGAGAATTTAGCACCTCCTAACTCCTGCACACCTGGACCCCTGGCCTGGGAAGCCTGGGATAAAGAAGGACATTTACTACCCTTATGACCCTCAACAGATGCATAGGCCAAGTCAGAATTTGGCTCTAGTGTTTTGTGTGTATTGGTCTCATGAAACCTACGGGTTTCCCAGGTTCAGCACTTACAGAGATTAATTGTAATATAGGATTGATTTTATATCTCCTTCCTGAGTCTGTGGAGTTTCTTCTGTGGTCTGCTGCTCCAACCTCCCACCACCCAAACACACACAAAATTGTATCCCCTAAAGCCTCCCAGTCCTACTGGATCTCCTGTTCTTGGGTCCCAAACTCTATGGTGATTAGTGGCGTATCCTGAAACATCTGTCTGGTCTATAATAGGCCTGGAATAGAAATGAGTAACATTTATAAGCAGACACTTTAAATAAATGTTTTTACAGGAAAAACTACACATGAGTTTTAAAATCATTTTTACCAGCATTGCATATTTTTTCCATAAAGCTCTATATGCAAATGACCGTTTCTGTTCAGTCATTTGTATATTGTATCAAGCTGGACCCAGCTGGTTCATTTAACAGTCTATGGCCCCTACTCTGTGCTATTCAAGTTAATTCTTTAGCCCTTATTACTAGTTAGATTGTACATGTTTTTGAATGGATGTACATCCAGGACAGGGCATATACAGGACATATACAGTAAATGATGTGGCCCTAGTGGATGATCTCTAATAGTCCTTAGGCCATTGTTGGAGCTAGCCATGGGAGAAAGAACAACAGAGATAATACTTGGGCAAAGAGAGTTCCTTCTTTTAAGCACTGTTTTAAACTGCTCAAAGCCTACTTAATTAGAAAATAACAAATATCAGCCAATTTTGACCCAAATGAACTTATTCAATTATCCTGACAAGAAGGAATGTTATCCTTGTTCTTGAACAAACTCCACACTCACCACCGCCCATATCCCATAAACCTGGCAGGTATGTCTCAGAAAACATAGCATCTTCCTCAGACAGTAGAGAGTTTTAAAAAGATTCCCCCCTGCCTTTTTTTAAAAAGTAACAGCTATATTAGTCCACATTCATCCCCTTTACTTCAGTGGGTTTACACTAGCAATAGATTGGCACATAGGATCCAGAAGCAGAAAAATAAGTATGCACCTGCACCATTTCAAAGTACATGTCAAGATCTGATCTTGGTCACAGACCCAGCAGTTGTACAACAACTGAGATGATTTAATGGGTAGGGTTAACTTTCTCCTTTGCTGTCTCCAGTGCATATTGTGGCTTAATCTGCTAGGTAACATCCTTCCAGTAGCTCTGTACCAGTGCTGGGCAACCTGCAGCCCACGGACCGCACACAGTCCGTCAGGGTAATCCTCTGTGTTTTACATTGACCGCCCACAGGCACGGCCGCCCGCAGCTCCCGGTGGCCATGGTTCATCGCTCCTGGCCACTGGGAGCTGCGGGAAGCTTCAGTCCATCTGCTTCTCTAACTTGAAACACACATCTGACCAGTGGGCTCTAAGAGGATGATTAAATAGAGCTGAGAAAAATCTAGTGATTCCAATTCACAGATACCTTTGTCTACTCTGGTCTTGGTCTTTCACCCTTGTAGTTAACTATCTGTACTGTAGTAGCATGCACAGTCCCCAACCAACATCAAACCCACTTTGTTAGGCATTGTGCAAACATATAGTAGAAGACAGTCTCTGCCCTGAAGAACTTAAATCTAACGAGACAAGGCAGTCAAAAGGTGGATGACAGGGAGCCACAACATACAAGCAAAATATCAGATACTGAGGCAAGGAGATTAAGAACTTGTCTACGCAAACATTTAAGACAGGTCTACACTAGCGAGCTTACAGTGACACAGCTGTACCGCTGCAGCTGTGCTGCTGTAAGATCACGCATGAAGCCGCTCTATGACAACAAGAGAGAACTCTCCCGTCAACAGCATTAAACCACCTCCAACGAGCAGCGGTAGCTATGTTGGCAGCAGAGCATCTCCCACCAACCTAGCGCTGTCCACACTGGCACTTTGTCAGTGTAACTTATGTCGCTCAGTGGGGAGGTTTTTTTCCTCACCCCGTAGCAAGGTAAGTTATACCAACAAAAGTGCTAGCATAGACATAGCCTTAATTTGCAGCGAGCGGGCATGTGAACCCACCCCACACTAACCTGCTGCAGACTAGGACAACGTTGACACCGTGCACCTTACAACGGCAGCCGTGCCACTACAGCCATACCGTTGTAAGGTAAGCAGTCGAGCCACTCTTTGTCACTCGGAGAGAGTTCTCCTGACAAAATAAAACCACCTCCAGTGAGGGGTGGTAGCTTCATCACCAGAAGAGCGTCTCCCACCAATGAAGCACTGTCCACACCCGTGCTTTTTGTCGCTAAAATGGTCGTCATTCGGGGGTGTTTTGCACACCCCTGAGCAACAAAAGTTTTAATGATGCAAGTGCTAGTGTAGACATAGGCTAACTGCCCATGTCTACACTAGCCTGCTGATGTTCATTAACAGTTTGTTAAAGCTCTTTGTTCTAGTCCTCTTTTGTACACTTTGATTAGTTCCCTTTCAAAGCGCATTAACAAACTGTGAGTGCATACCAGCAAGGTCCACAGGCTAGTGCAGAGTAGATTCACATCCCATGTACCCGTGAACTAATTGTTCATGTAGATAAGCCAAAAATGACTTGCTCAGGGGGCCTATGGCACAGCCAGGAATTACACCCAAATCTCCCACGTCCCTGTCCAGTGCTATAACAAGGCCATCCTTCAGCCCTTTGAGTTGTGCTTTAAGATTCACTTTCATTAGAGCTCAGTATGTCAAAGGCACCAAACAAAACAAAACAAAGAGTTTCACTAACATCATAAGCCATGTCCTGGTTTGCCAAGGTTCCCCAAGATAAAAGTTCTGTGCACTCATTCCCTGCCAGACACTCTACCATGGGGCCAAATTCAGGGGGGGAAAACACCCACACATAAAATTGAGGACCTGAAAAATATATATGTAGCTAAAGAAATCCAAGGATTTGATAGGCCCAAAAATGTTTTGCACAAAAATTCATCTGGTTTAATTTTGTGTGGCAAAGTTTCATAGTTTGAGGGCTTAGTGTGAAAGATTCATACAACTCTAATTCTGACTGATGAGGCTACCGCCATTCCCCCTTGCTTTCTGTCAAGCCATCTGTAGCTAATCCCCCCACAAGCTCGCCTTGCTGGCAAATACAAGATGAAACATCTGTGTGCCAAAATGGCATAACAGTACGTAGGCTGCTACTCTTTATCTGCAGAACATGCCATCTGTTTTACTTACCTATGCAGAGGGCTGGGAATGACTGGAAGACCCGGGTGAGGGTTCACAACAGAAATAAATAGCATTTTTGTCTTCTTGTTGTCTTCCCTTCATACATTCCCAAATGTCTGTCAAAAGCATCTACATTTATGCTGATTAAATATTTGATCCAGCTAAAACAATTTTACTTTTTCTCAGCTACTGAACAGCCAGATTTTGGGCGGTTGCAGGAAGATCTGACTGGTCTAATTAGTTCATTTTCACTTGGTGTTTTATTAGTACCTTTCTTAATTTGAGTGGGGGTTTGAGACTTCAGTCCTGAATGATCTCAGATGCAATATGAAGTAACATATCTCCACCTAGCGTCTGACTGGAAAATTACAAACACAAATGTGTGTCTTAAAATAACAATCAGAAAGTAAAATTCCAGTTACAAACCAGGTTCTGTATCTGTATCCAAACTTAGTTTTGAATTACTTCTTATGGGAAAACCTCTTCATGGATCATTAATATTTCCCATCTCATATTTCTCAGCTCAATAATCTCATGGAACAATCACATAACTGGAGCGAACAAAATTCTAAACCTTAATCAAATATTGTAAAATAATTCCCTTAACTTCATGCCCGTTATTTCCCCTTTTTCTTAAGCCTGAGCTATGTTGTCATTTTGTTGACTTTTAATCTTTGTGTTCCCATCTAAGCAGGTCTATTTTTTCTTCTAAATTAGATGTAAAATTAACATCCACTGGGCTGTAATATACACACGGAAAATAAAATCTGATTTCTGTTGTCAGTGAAGAAATCCCTATCTTTGATCATGAAATTCTATTGCTGTCCAGTATCACCTGATCACACCCAAAGTCCTTGTAAAGAAGACATATATGTGTGTCTGTTCTATGGTGGGAGATAGGAGGTGGCTGATATTGAAAAGCTGTTTGTAAATTTGATCTAGAAATGCATGTCTCAGCTGTAGAATTCAACTATATTTAAGACCACTGATATAAAGTGGCTGTCTCCTGAGAAAGTTAAGATTAGTTTTATGAATTAGGACTGGTACTTAAAAACAGATTCCAACAGGATTAAGGGGTAGTAACTTCCAATCCTATAATACCAGGGGTCAGGAAGGCCATACCAGCATAAAACAAAAATAAACATGGTCACTTTGAATACAAGACACTTGCTTAGGAGTGAGGACAATACAATGAGGCTAAAAAACTGTTCTTGGGTGGAAGATATGGTATTGCGATAGTGTAGTACTGTGTAGTCAATGCTAAGTCTGTCAGCTGTAGGGCTTCTCTATAGTTTCTGGGTGCAGACAACGTCTTGTTCCTCGGTTAGGTATGCTTCCAAGTAGCCATCTCTGTGTGTATGTAGGTACAGGGCTCCTTTTTTGTATCTCTAAAGCTTCACTTTGTTTTATCTGCTATGTCACTTGGAGGAGCCTATGTCACAAGCAATCCTGAACATTTATTCAACTGAATAAGGAAAACCAGGAGATGACAATGGCACCAGCTGCTCTCAGTTTCTCCCTTCAGCCTATGGGCCTGCAACCAGCACAGCCCCCAAGGTAGACGGCATTGGGTAGGAAGGGTGTACAGTCAAGCTGACAAGGGGATGATAAACCGTGTCAGGATATCCTCCAAGCAGCTCCCATTAAGGTTACATCTACACTTGGAGCTGGGAATGTGAATTCCAGCTCAAGTACATGTACAAACACAAACTGGAAGTGTGTCCGCAGTAGCAGGGGTAGTAGTGAGCAGCAGCATGGGGCTAACATCCCTGAGTGTGCACCCACAGGGTATTATTGACACACATCTGCAAGACAAAGCAGTGGGATGGGAGTGGTACAGACACTATATGACTTCCCAGGGATTGGGAATGACCTCCCTTCCAAATCTGCATCTGCTCTTGCTGGCATAAAACTTGCCTTTTGCCAGTGAGGGATGAAGCCCATAATATATTTCTAAGCATCCTGTAATCTTGCTTTTGCGGCTTTGAAGTGGAACAGCATCCTTTTCTGTAGGAAACAATGTGAAACCATCTGCAAACTGAAAACAAGGAGAAAGATCATGATTCCTGCTTATCTGAACTAACAATGCATACCCAATAGATTCCCAGCTCCCCAAGAGGTACCCAGTCTCCTAATGACCGACACAAAAACTCACTCAATGGATTGCCAGGGCAATTCTTTCGCTGTCCAACAGCAGTTTGTTCAAGGGCAGTCAGCAGAAAAAAATTGGCTCTCTGAAAAAATGGTAAAATATAAGTAACTGGATGGGTTGACAGAGCATTCTAGGTTGTAAGTTAGTATGGAAAAAAGTGTGTTTAAAGACTTGATTCAACTTTCCTGCACATTCCCTATGGAAAGGAATTGTGCATTTGAAATGAATAATCACCACTCCAAGCATCTACTGTCTTAGGTATTTTTCTGATCAAGTCCACTGGCAGTGGGTATAGAGGTTTGCCTACCGCCTAGAGAAAAGAATACATAGGTATCAGTAGAGGGGGGTATTTTTTTCCCTTTGTTTCCCTTCTTCTATCCACAGCCTCTTCATAGTTATTGAGAAGGACAGAAAAGTCCATTCTTATGGAGATGATCAAGGAGTATCATTTGCATTATTCATTGGTATTTCTTTCTTTACTTCTAAAGATCAAAAAATGTGCTTGTTGCCGCATGAAACTTGAAGACAGCCCTGCTCCAGACAGTTTACAGTTTAAAGGGATGGTGAGGCTAATCAAGATGTACAGGGAGGCCCCGAGTGCAGTGTTCACTTGGGCATTGCTGGTAACGTTACAATCTGCCCTGACTAAGGGGTAGTGTGAGCTAGGGTGTATCAGGAGTAGACCTGAAAACAAATGGTGGCTTTCTGAATCACAGTGACTTACCTGCTTCCTACTAATTCTGGTAGGGGAGTGGAATTCTGGTAGGGGAGGGGAATTCATCCTTTTTCACAAAGCAGCTTGCTTCCTGCTGTGCACCCATCTAACAGGTGGGAAGGGGGAGAGTAAGGACTCTCCCCACTCTCTATCCCTTCTATTTCCTCCCCAACCAATTGCCTGTATTGGGCAAAAAGTCTACATTTTCCCTCATGGCTAGGGAATCTAAGTAGCCACAGCTCAACCAGGCAGGAGAGCAAGAAGGACCCTTTCCCTCCCTTCCACCCCTGCCACTTACTCTCCTGCACTGTCAAGAACTGACAATTTATCCCTTAGAAATGTGTACTGTCTTATTCTCGAATATAATGTTGGGTTGCAGGGGATATTGGATTGACATGGGCTAATGTATGTGAGCCTAGCAGAAGGAGTAAGCCTTTTGGAGGGATTTGAGCAGTGAAGGGATGGTGATTTGGTCCAAAGAAATTGACAGTTGTACCATGAGTAAGGGCAATATGGAAGAAGCCACAGAGATGGCACGGGAGAAGGAAATGAATAAGTTGGTGAGGCTGGCTCCATTTTTAGTGCAGTAAAGGGGCAAGGAGAAACAGATAAAAAGGCAAGAACTGATCTGTGAGATGGGATGGCTTGTGCCCATAATCACAAAGATGAGAAGTTTAAACTTGACGCAGTGTGAAAGGGGATCCGGTTAGGAATTTGAAAGAAGGAGTGGCATGGACTAATTGATGGGAAAGAAGATAATGTCAGAAAATGTACTTTGTCCCTGAAAACAAAACTCATCTTTTTTTAAAAAAACAACAACATTTTTCTTCAGAAGTTTGGGGGATTTCATCAAAACCCCCAAACTATATTTTCCTTCACTAGATTTATGCCAGGGATACATTTGACCCAACTGAAAAAATGTTAACCAAAAATGGGAACTTCCGAAGGAAATTTCTATTCTCATGAAAAGATAATTTTAGCACCTGGCCTTTGAATTAGCATAAGGGAAAACAGGCTTCCAGGAAGATCAAAACATTATTATTATTATTACTATTATAATTATTATTGTTATTATAAGTTTAGGTAGTGGACCCAGACAAGCTATTGGTATAAGTTATATATTGAATGAACTTAACCTTCTCCCCCCAACACACCCAATTTGTGAATTATCCATGAACAGGCTTTGATGTTTACAAATGTATTTGTTATGTAAAATTACTCAAACACATATGAACATATTTTAGCCTATGGATTGTGGAATTTTCACTTCTGCATGTTTGTTTAGAAAGTAACTTCAGTGGACAGGTTATTCCATAAAAGTTGATAATGCTCACTAGGCAGAAAGATCATTGACCTGATTCAGAATGATAATACCTACATTTTTAAGAATCATGGGTGACAGTCTCTATCTCCACCAAATCCAGTGCAGGAACTAGAGTTGAAAACATGAGTTACTGCAAGTTGAGCTCTGTAGCCTGGAGGCTGTAATATACCCACACAGCCTGTGGCTCAGGCACAAAGGGTGATATATAATGCTCACTGACCACTGTGTTTACATATACTACATTATTTAGCAGACAATTTTGAATTGTATAATATATATTTGAAAAAACACAAAAAAATAGGCAACATTTGATTAAATTACTTGTATGTATTTTTCACCTAGTCCTGTTAGTCATGTCCCTGTATGTGCTAGGTATACTCTGCAAGTCATACATGTCAGCCACTTATGTTCCAGCTCATACATCTCAGCTGCACTCCTTTATATTACAGAAATTAGTCCCTCCACCTTTCTAACTATGTAACAATACTATCTAGTGATATTAGAGGAGAGTGTGAGCAGCACTACGTGCAGCTAGCACTTCTATCCCGAAGACAGCCTCACAGGAAATTGCTTAAAACTGATCCCCTAGCCCTTGACTTCAATGGAACTACATGCATGAGCAAAGTTAAATGAATGAATGAGTGCTTCTCAGGATCAGGACAAATAAGCAACAGTAATATGCAAGCACAAATGGAAAGCAGACCAGCAACAGAAAACTGAAGTAGCCTTCCAAGCTATGATGTGACTCAGCCTCTGTCATTCATGGCCCTCCATCCAAGTTTTGTGTTCCCCTGTTCTTCTGTATGATTCCATTTGTGACACTGGATGACGGTTCGGTGGCTCACAATTAGCTGGAGTCTTGCAAAGAGAAACACACAGAAGCTCTGCAAAGCCGATGACAGCCTGCAACGGGAAGTAGACTGGAGTGGAGAGGGTAAAAAATAAAAAGGGGGGGGGAGGGGAGGAGTATCTGCCAAAAACACATGATGCTTTAAAGGCCTAATATCACTGCTTAATGTCCACCCTCCAATGTTTAAGTACATTCATAATTCAGCCAAGCAATGTTCGCCCACCTCTAATTGAATCAACTTCATGGTTGCAGCTGAGCCCTCTTACTCTATTCTTCCCCACACATTAATCTCCAAAAGGTTATCCCACAGCTTTGTCAAGCTGTTAGCAGAAGAGAAGTGCATGTGATTTGAAGCAAGCTGAGAGACATCATGTTCATACACCCCTGTTACTTGAACAAATCAGTGAATTTTGTGTCAGTAACAGCATATAGGACAAGGCCCCATGCTTAGCTGCCACATGTCATAAGGAAACATGGAGTTGTACCATAAGTGTTACCTGTAACCTCATTTTCTACAGATTGGCTCCTCTCGATAATTTGGAACATCTGCTGTTCATTTTTTGAAAGGGAGGTAGCCTGTGCATACATTCTTACAAAAAATGAGTCTTGAAAACAGACTCAAGAAAAACATGCCCAAGATGACAGATAAATCACTCTTACAAAGTAAAGCATTGGAACTGCTTTTAACATAAGCTACATCAGCAATCATTTATCTCCATTATTATTGCCTAATAGAGTTCCTCAAGCTAAAGGACAAACTTTACTAGAGAGGGTTTCAAGTTTGTTGTATTTCATTACACACACACAGCCCAATTCCCATTTACACTAATCTCCCTTTACACGTCAAGAGTGGTGTGAAAAATCCTTAAAGTATATGAGAACCTGACCTAACATTTATTTTTATAGGGATCTTCTTCTGAGTGTTGGCTGAAATGGTTGAGTCCATTTCTGCTTTTCTTTATTAGCCATTTTTGCCTACTAAATAGACTGTCTCAAATAGTATACTTTCATTAATAAAATAGCAAAGTAAGCACAGAGTACAATTTGCTATGATTTATGAGGTCATAGTTTTCACAAGTGTTCAGAAACCCACTGGTGAAAATTGTCACATATCCTGAAAGTTTACCAAAAGTTACCATGAATTGTTGCTAGTACCAAATATGCTTTATTCATTATTCGGCTCTTTAAAACATTTGTTAACTAATCAGAGACCAGAAAACATACCATTTTACTTTGGTGACCAAATACACAACTGTAGAGAATTGTCAAAGTGAACAATTTTCAAACAAACCATGGTCTAAAAACTATTCATCCAAAGTATTCCACAAAAACATTTGAGTACACACAAAGAAAATCAAACAACTAAACAAGTATCTACATTTATAGTGCACATTATTCATAAAACATCTGAACATCTCTTCAACAAAATGTGGGTTTTTTTACTCAGACATGTACCCCAATTAATTATCTTTTGCATATTTTGTCTGCTGCATCTCAGATGTAATACACAGGAATTTAATGAAGCCTATTCTCACTTATAGATAATAGTGAGCAGAGGAACAAAAGGTGACAAGTTATCTTTATTGTACTGCTATGTTACTCACTCATGCCAATTAGTCTTTACTAGATACATTTTGTACAGTAATATAAAGTGCATGGCAGGGAGCACATGGAGCCTATCTTTCAGGCAGAGAGTTCAGGAAGTCATTATTTTCCTAATAACATTTCAGATAGTGTCATGAACATCATTAGTAGTAGAATCTCAGGAATGGAGCAGATAAATGATTTTGCAGTGAATCTTTTAGCTTATAGTTATTACTAAACTTCTTTTATTATTTTGAAGAAAAGGGGATTCAGTAAATAAGGAGGAACACTACATCATGTTGATTGCAAGTCAGTGTTCATGACTACCACCCATTGTGTCAAATGACTCACATATCTGTCAGGTGTGCTACATTAGCCCACAGAAAGTCGTTAATACATGTTATGTCCCAGAAAAAATTTACTTTGTCGCCTAGTGTCACTCATGCTGATGGATGGGTTTAAGCTGTTGATGAGTAAGCGCCAAGCAATATTTATACTCTGCCAAGTCTCTGCATCACTTCCGTAGGCACAAAGACTAGGCAGCTGGAAAAAGCAGAACACGCTGAAAGGACAGCATTACTTCTGACTCATAATCATGTTTTCAAGCTCTTCTGTCGCAATTCTCCTATAGACCGTTGTAATGTTTTTATAAACATGATTTAACATCCTAATATCAGTTTACCTAAAACAAATTAACTCCAAATGATTTTGATGCTTCTGCATTTACTTTTGCCATTATATTTTGTTAAATGTAATGTCTAAAAATTGATGAGCTAGTTATTGAGTTACTCCAGAATAACTTGTAGATGAACTGGAGCATATCTTTTTAAAAAGACATCAAATCTTGATTTAAACATTGAGAATGATGAAGAACTTACCACGTCCCTTGGTACATTTTTAAAAATAGGCACTTTATTTCTAGCCTAAATTTTTCAAGCTTCAGCTTCCAGCCACTGGAGCTTTTATACCTTTTTCTGCCAAATGAAAGGGCTCTCTACTATATTTTAGTGTATCTAAATACAAGAGCTGGTCAAAAACAGAGGGGTCCCACTTGGGAAAAAGTTCCTTTTTTTCATTGTAACCAAAAAAATTGCTATTGTTTGATCAGCTCTACAGATGGTTGAAAAAATAGAAACATCTTTTCATGAAAAAGGTATCTTTATGCAGAAACTGCAAGTTTTTTTCAACCAGCTCTACAAAATATTGGAAGTGAAAGCAATGTTGCCAAATTTCTCATCAGCTTGCACAATATTAAGAAGTCAAAACTAATTGTACTGTTATGTTACTAAAGCTCCAATTCTGCAAAGACTTACATATGTGCTTAATTTTACACATATAAGAAGTCACATTGACTTCATGGGTGTAAATCCTTGCAGGATTGGGGTCTAACAAAGAACCCCCAATTAACTGTGCATACTCCTGCACTGGCTTGCTTGCTCATTCACAGTTACTGAGGCAATGTTGACTACAGCTACATTTATATAATTGCACATGTAAATCTTTACTTCATCAAAAAAGAAAACTGCCCTAGTTATAGATATTCTAAATCCACTGTACTTTGCAGGCTTGTAATCAAGTCTCAAGTTTATGTAGTTACCCTGTTTCCTAAGGCATATTCTATTCAGAGAGCAAAAAAAGTCATTAGTTCTAACTAGAATCATGTTGTGTGGGGTTACATTGGGTCATATAACATGTCACAATCACATAATATTGTTCAATACAAATGTAACCAAAGAGAATCACTTTTTCTAACATGTTTCGGGCAATTAAAAGAGGAAAGATTGTTTTTAATTGTTACAAAAAGCCAAATGTTTAAGATGTAACTGTGTGATCCTGTCATCTATATCTTACTCATCTTTATCAGCAAAATTCCTAAATGTCTTTGTATAAGGTAAGGATATTCATGTTTTTGTAAGCCTATGTTTGAAGACACAACATGGGTGCAATTCTGTGTCCTGTGTGGCGGTCAGACTATATAATCATAATGACCTTTCTGGCTTTAAAATCTATACAGCTGTGAAACTAACACTTTCACACAGTTTCAATTTTGACAAATTGAAGAGGTTGACTTCCCACTAGCACCTCCTTGTGCCCAGGCATGGCATTGACCCTCTCTCCCCATCAGGTACCTTCTGCCAATGGTCGCTCCAGCACTGTAGTGGCCTGCCTTCTCCTGTCACTTGGCCCTCTGGCCAGGTCACTCTAATGCCTCTCCCCTTCTGAGACAGCCAGTGAACAGAAACAAGGGGAATTAACACAAATGAATTGTCCCAAAGTTGGGTTAAGGCCATCTTTCTTCAGATTGCACTCATTGGGCTGCAGCCTTATACTGAGTTCACAATAATAGAAGGAAATGGTTTCCTCTCAAGGTTATCAGCATATGGCTCACTCTCCCTCCCCTCAAAGAGGGGCCATTGGACAGGAGTCACCTGAGGAGCTCCTCTCTTCACTAAACCCTCTCTCCAGCACCTGAAGATTTAAGGTCTATTCGTCACCCAGGGCTGCTATCAATTGAGGTGGGTTTCTCCCTCTTAAGGTCCCTTCCTTCAATCCTGACCTCTCTTACAGATGCAACAGGGCACGGCCACCTGAGCCCACATTAACTCATTAACCCTGTATTGCCCAGTATGCAGTTTGTGTACCATCAAATACACAAAAAACTTTTACTGAAAAATTTCTGACTACCTCTACTATGAACTTCAAAAAGAAGAGTAGGTATAGAGTAATAGGTGAATGTTTTAACGTGTTACCAATGGAGTGGGTTAACTTTTCTTTGAAAACTAAATGTTTATGCCAAACCATGGCCACAGTTTCCGGAGATCTAAAGATAGCACTCAAAACACTTTGCTGGACTTGCATCTAGTACATTCCTCTAAGATGAATCAAATCAAAGCATAAGCCATGCACCGGCACCAGCAAGACTGAAGGAAGGACCAAAAATGTCTTGGGTAGATCCTCAGCTGGTGAAATTTGGTATAGCTCCATTAACTTCCTGTTTACCTTCCGTCTTTTCCTTCAACCTTGCTTGTGGTAACACGTAGGCTGAGGCTTTGCTTGGCGGCCTTTGAAGTGAGTGCAGCAAAAATAGCATGGGGGGGAAAGTTTTGAGCAGCCCACAAAATGCTGAGCTAATTATAAAATAATAGTAAATAATGTTGCCAGAGCAATGTTGTCAGCTGGTGTATAGAGCTATGCTGATTTACACCATCTTAAGATCTAGTCTGTTGATTTCAATGGAGCTTTACCAGCGGACGATCTTGTTCATTTCATTAAATTAATTAAAAGTATGTCAAAGTATATATGAATATTTTTTTTGGAGAGGTGAGGAGAGAAATCTCTCAGAAGGAGTATGCCAGGCTCAAGGGGCCTGATTCTCCTCTCTGTTACACTGGTGTGAATCAAGAGTAACTCAACTGAAGTGAACGGAGTTACATCAGTGTAAACCTGGTGTGAGTGAGAGGAGTATCAGGCCCAAGAAAACTGGGAATTACCATATAATTGGGTTTTTCAGTGCAGTCTCCCTGGATGCATGTAACTTTTGGATGTAGTCAAAAACTGAAATGTCTCCTGTTGTTAGAGAAAAAAAAATGATAAAATCTTTAAGCCAATCCATCACTGTGGCTGAAGTGCCACAAAATTTGCTGACATTTACAGCTCTACAACTTGCTCTAGGACATGGCCTTTTCTGCTTGACCAATAACAGCTATATGCTAATAGGGTTGTGAACTCATTTCCTCCTATGGTAATTTGAATTCTAATTCAGCATCTACCTTCAGTATAGATGGTTTTGTATAATCTGAGCCTTCAGGTAAGTATGATGTGTAAGACAATTAAGCAGGCTAGTGGAGCACTAAATCTGAACTAATACATCTCTGCCATTACAATATTTACATTGGCTTTGTTCTGAGCCTGGAAGTAAATCTAGGTCTTGCAAATGGCTTGTTCTTACAAGTTTATTTGATAATTT
The DNA here is from genome assembly GCF_965140235.1 of Caretta caretta. Taxonomy (NCBI): domain Eukaryota; kingdom Metazoa; phylum Chordata; order Testudines; family Cheloniidae; genus Caretta; species Caretta caretta. Next base: position 80,050,908 of record NC_134211.1, read on the forward strand.
AGAAGTGTCATCTGAAATGCAAGCCAACTGCAGCAGTGATAGGCATAGCCAATGGGGAAGAGAAGGGAGATATCTTCTAAAAACTAATGACGTGTCATTTTAAATAACAGTCTCTAAAATTTTTAAATAAGAAAAATGAAGGGGAAAAGAAAAGGACAACCTTAAACAAGAAGCCATACAGTGGTCATAATAAAAACACGGTTGTAAAAGAAAGAATGCCATTGCCCTTTGAAAGTGACAAGGTAGGTGCTGAGATGGATGTCAAGGGACACTAAATTCCACAGTGTAGTTCCCACCACAGCAAAAAGCATGATCACCTGCCACCCTAAAAATCAGTGGTGGCATCACAGAATGGCTTATGGTCTCTGATTGTAGAAGCTATTAGGACAAGACTTAAGAAAATGGTCTGGAATTTAGCCAGGCCTTATACAGTTAAGAAATTTAAAAATTCAAGGGCCAAATTAAAATCAATCTGCCCCTTTTGTAGGCAGCCAATTTTAAAAAAGAAAAAGAAAAGGGCAGATGAAATATGACCCCAGTTGCTTGAACCAGTGAGTAAATGTGTTGCTGCATTCTGAATCTGCAAGTGACAGATTCCAGCTGGATTTCTTGTTAAGAGAGTATTACAATATGCATGGCCTGCAAGACAGTGCTGATCCAGGACGTATGTATTGTTTAAAGCATCCTGGCCTCTTCGGTAAATGGCACATGATTAATCATTTTATTGTCTTGTGACCAGTGACACTTTTCAGATTTGACATCTTGTGAAGTCCTGCACTGGAGAGCTGGGAATCTGGGCTTTCCTGTTATATATGTCAGGTTTTTCTAGTTTGAGTGGCCCCTGAGATATCAGACTTTATCAATTACACCATTTAGTGGGCACGCTGGCCTGTGACTTAGCCATTCTGCTCTTGAAAGAGAAATATGTTGCCATTGCAGCTATGAACTATAACTGCAAATCATTAAAATAAAAATTTCACCTGTCACAATGAATGTTAGAAGTACACTGTCCATTATGTGAGGGAGTTTTCTTGATTTTTTAAAATCATATTTGTTCATTCAACAATTCATATATTCCAATAATCTGTAATGGGATCCCCTAATTTAGCAGGTTATAATGTATTATATTATAAAACAACTAGGCAAATTCATAGAAGAAATGGGAACTAGAGATAATAAATGGTAAAGAAAATAAGTCAGCAACAGAAACCTCAACCCACTGCAGGGCAAAGGTTACTTCCCTCTGGAGTCCACTCTTCCTGCTCTACAGCAAAGCTCATATTGTGTGTGCCTGCAGAAACTAAAGGAAAGAAAAATATTATTAATGAAACATCCATGAGAGAACTATATTTATAGACATTAAGAGATCAGCCAGCAGAGAAGATAAGCATGAAGTGATTCCAAACAAGTGTAGGCAGAGCTGTGTTCAGTACTACTTCACTAGCTCCTTTAAAGAAGACAGAAGCAACCTTGGAGCAAACATAGCTTTTGGAAGTTGTGAAGACATACATGTAGGCGACTAACTGGAATAGTGTGTTAGGATCATGAGAGAAAATGCAGACAGTCAGGGCTACGTTCTGCACCACCCCAGGAGTAGCCCATGCTGGCCTCACAGACACACCTGAGTCACAATTCCTCCTTGCTCTGGGGCAGAGGTAATTTGCTGCTGGCCTATACCATCTTTTCTTCCCCCACTACCAACTGAGCTGTGCTGAACAGTGAGTAAGGGGGTGGGGCCATGACACCCAACTTTCCCCTCCCTGCCTCACCCACTTCCCACCTATCCACTTCAGGGAGGGAGCATGCTGTACTGAATTGCATGTACATTACAATATAGACAAATTTCTAAGGACAAAAATAGAATCCTCTAAATTGTGTATGTGAAGATGAATGACTGAATCAGGGTAATATCAATGGATATTAGAACTGCCAATCTGTACTCCTTGACAGCGCCTTCCAAACTACATAGAGCTGTTAGCACATTTTGTATTATTAAAAGATGCCCAGTCAGAGCCATTTTTAGAATTGAGAGCAACTAGCAAGATTATTCTTGTGCCCCCCGTAAAGCTAGTCTTGAAAAGAGGTTATATCACCCTCTTTCCTCCAGGACCTCATACCTGTGTATCCACCTGCATAGGTCTTGCATATCTGTCTCTAGCCCCTCCATTCCCCATGGTCCTCCCATATCTTTCTCATCTATGTTCTCTCTCAGGTCCTCTGATTTATCTCTGTCTCTCTCATTTACTTGGTCCCCTCATCTTTCCTTCCATCCTCCCTACACTCTCCAGGACTCACTCATGCCCCCACTTCCCCCCCTCCCCACCCCCACCCCATGCTCACAGTTTTTGGGGGAAAAGGAACCTTCGGGGCCCACTGGCCTAAGATGCTGACCATATGAAGCATGGGGTTGACCTATTGTCCCAAGCTACATAGAGTAGTCTGCTGCTACCTCAGGAATATGGAGGGTCTTCACCCTGCTATCAGCCATCCCTGGAAAAGCAGGCTTTCGGGATCCAGGAAGATTTGCTTGGTTCCCCTCTATCCCACCTAACTCAGCTAGGCTCTGTATACCAGTTCTTTCTGGTGGGAGGATGAATTGTCAGTTCACTTAGGCACCCAGCTCCTGAAAAGAAATCACTGCAGCTCCAGTTCCATTGATTCCTCCATCCACATAAAACAGTGAATCAGTTTGGTTCTCTTCTCATGTCAGCCTAGCGTCTAATAATCCAATTCCTCTAGGAAAAGTTTAAATGGACAGTATCAGCTAGAAAAACCAGCACCTATATCAGCTATGAACAGGAAGGATGATCCAGGAGTTAGGGCATTAGCCAAGGAGTTGGAAGATCTGCATTCAATTCCCTGCTTCACCACAGACTTCCTGTCTCCCCTGAGTAAGTCACTTAGTTTCTCTGTGCCTCTGTTTCCCACATTTCACAGCTCGGAATGCTAGTCCTGCCCTATCTCACAGGGGTGGTGTGAAGATAAATACATGAAAAATTGTAGGGCACTCAGATGGTACAGTGATGGGGGCCACACAAGTGCCTAAGAAAAACAAATACATGTTCATCCACTAGGAAATGTCCAAAGGATTCTAAATATTTGGGGGAGGCAGTATTTTTACTAAAAAAAACAAAATGTTGTTGGTAAGTCCCTGTTATTGTAGAATATATGTAGTTTGCAGTTAGAAATGGTCATTTCAAGCTGACAGACCTCTGAAAGCATATTCTCTCTCCCTCCTCCTCAGGTTCTGAATGTTACCTGATTATTTCACTTCCCGCCTCAGAGTACACAATGGCATTCTTCAAAAATTAATTGAGAAGTAGAGCTAGACAGGCAGTGAATGAGCCACCTGTTTACCCTTCTCATTGAAAAAATCCTATTGAACTTTGTTTTCTGTTGTTATGTCAGGGAACCAAGGCTGCCATCTCAATGATATCACTTCAGGCACTACCACTCATTAAGGAATCATGTCACAGCGTTGACCAGTCACCAGGGTTTGATGTTGTGATATTGCCCCACAAAATTCAATTCCAGTATGTTCTGGGAGGGATGCTATGGAAAATAGCTCTATTAACTGGTTCCGACAGCTCCACAGTGTTTTAACAGCCCTGTTTGCAATGATATCATGTGGGAACCTTTAGGGAAGATGGTAGGCTCAGAGAAGGTGTTTTTGTGGTTAAAGCGCTGGACTGAGATACAGAAAATCTGAGTTCTGTTCCTACCTCTACCACAGTTTTCAGGTGGTACTTTGGACAAGTCATTTCAGGGGCTGATCCTACGTCACTGAAGTGTGGTCGGATACAACAGTGAAGCCTTGATAAATTAAATCTCTACAGGGTCAAGAACTTCCTAGTGAGCTGAGAGAGATTTGTACCTTAGAGATAGATTTTAATGAAAAGTTCAGTTAGAAATCTGGGGAGGCGGGGACAAACTTACATTATAGTTGTTAGTATGTGGCTCTTTCCAGTTTGTACGTAGGAAATGACTCGAAAGGAAATTTGATAGTGTACAATACACTAATATAATCTATATATATATAAATAGTTCTTAAGTCTTAGATGAGCTACCAAAAGTAACAAGTTTTCCATGGGGGCGGGGGAATTGCTGAATAATTTTAGCCATTTTGATTAGAATCCACGGTTTGAGAGTGAAGCTACCAGACAGATCAAATATTTATAAATAAATTAACATTGACATATTGGACTAAATTCAGGCCAGGTTTAAGCAGACACAGTTCCATTTGTGCCAACGAAATGGTTTGAAATTAGCACAGCATTATTTCGATATTTTGTATTAAGTCAAAGCCATTGTCAAATGCATTAAGTTACATGGTAAGGAAGCTCCTAACAAAATGTTCTGTGCTGACATCTCCAGTGGAACATGGAGTGTGAAGCTCCCACTGTTAATGTATTTATGATGGGAGTTACTTTGAGAATATACAGTGGTTCTAAAATTACTGTCAATTATGGTTGCCAAATTAAGTAATGAAAATGAATGGACAAGAAAAGGGTGTGGAACTCCAAGAGATGTAGTTACTGCTAAAAATAAAAAAGCATAATGACAAAGTACCTAATTGGCTCATTATTCAGCATCTATTAAAATATCAGTTTTTTAACAACTTACAATCTTTTCTTAGAACAATGACTGATAAAGTATTTCTCTACTGGACACAATACAGAGTGACTTGCTACAGTGCTCAGTTTTGACAATGATAGTGTTAAAGCATCATATAAATATGCATCTCACACCAGTATGGGAAGGGAACATACCATCAGCCTAAACACAGTAATCAGAAAAGCTCTTCATTTATAATCCTCTTGAAGAACTGAACCTAACGTTTCTCAGCAGGGTCAGTTCTCTCATTTGTTGACCAACTTCTTGAGCAAGATTCATCAGGTACTTCTTAATAGCACGTACATTAAGGCTATGTCTGCACTACAGCCTATGTCGGCAAAACTTATGTCGCTCAGGGGTGTGAATATTCCACCCCATGAGCGTCATAAGTTACAGTGACATAAGCGTTCAAGTGCACAGCACTATGTCGGCGGGAGACCTTCTCCTGCCAACATAGCTTATGCTGCTCATAGAGGTGCGGTTTTTTATGCCAACAGGAGTGCGCTCTCCCATCGGCATAGAGAATCTTCACCAGAAGCTGTATGTATAGACATACCCTTATTAGACTCTTTTGAAAGTTTTTACCATTTCAGGCTATCGCTATGGTGAATTCCTCTCAAAAAAGCAGAATCTTTCAAAAATTGTTCTGCTTTTTAAGGGTCTTTGCTTCCCTAAAGGAAACTTTTAATGAGTCATTTAAGACTCAGGTCCCTACCTACAAGAACTTTACATATGTAGGTAAGTCAACTATGTGCATAAATCTTTGCAGTGTCAGAGCCTAAGAATGTAAATCTTCGGGACAGGTGCTGTCTTTTTGTTATATCCGTGTACAGTCTCTAGCACAACAGGGCCCTGAATTCTGATGGGGACCTCTAAGTGCTGCCATAATACAAACAATAAATGTTAATGATAATAATAATAACAACAATGACTGTCCATTAACTTAATAAGCAGTTTTAGGAATAGTGAGTTATCCAAGGAACTAATAGTTCCTCCAATAGGCAATTCAATCATTTATCCTCATCTCTGATATTGTACATCTTGCTTCTACTGTGCCTTTTGCAGAATTTCTGTGCTGTGTCTTCTTATGAGTAAATTGGATCATGGAATGGAACAATTTTGCTCAGTCTTAGGATTTCTTCTTTATTAAGGGCCAAATTGCTCTTAATGCTCAGTTACCCATGTAAGGGGCTGTGCACAGCTGCACCACCCCAGGAGCAGTCCAGGGAAGGAATTGTGACTCAGAAAACTCCTCTTGCTCCAGGAAAGAAGCCCCTTCACCTGGAGTAAAGTACTTTCCCCTCCCTGTGCCAGCTCAGCTCTTCTGGAAGGAATATTGAAGGGGGCCAAATCAAAACTCCATTCTCTCCCTGGCCATCTGTGCAAGAAGCGAAGGAAGGAACAGCAGGTGGAGAGACCCTGTTTTTCACCCCGCACCAATCCTAAGGTCCAGTGAGACTATGCTGGTATGAGTGGGAAGGGCTTATGCTTTGTGTTCCTGTAAAGCCACATAACCTGGGCAATATTTTGACCCTAAATTCTGAATTAGCAGCATATAGTTATGAACAAAATACAGACAGACTAGCAAAGTCAAATCCTCACTATATCAGAAAATATCGCTACCGGCTTTTAAAGTTTCCCTTTGATCTGAGACAAAGTAGTTCTTTTGACCTTCCCCCATCACACATACACAGGAGAAGAGCTTGTGCTTTAAACATACATGTCTTTGGCATGTTTCAGTGACAACAATCTGGTGAAGGACCACTTCATAGTCTCTTCTTTCAGATATTTTAAAGTTGCTAGTAGCAACTGAAGTGTGCCTTTGATTGTCCTTATTTGTTATGTAAATTCATATTAATAGGTAAGTGAAATCTCCAGGCGACACAAAGGAATCTCCTCCGATTTTGGATTGAAGACATGTTTAACAATAACTGCAGTCTTCCTGCATCCATACCACACAATTTTTTGTACTCATCATCAATCATACACATTATGGTTAATTTGAGTCATTATGAATAATGTCTGTCACTGCAGTCCTGGCATGAATCGTTATTGTTTCTGCACCCTGCTGAGATAACTCATTTGTATAGAAACTATAACCACCATGTTAGCCTATTCCCATCCACTTTTTTGTTCAATGCTAGCCAGCTCTAAGAGCCTCACCAGAGCAGTGATTGTGGATGATTTGCCCAACCTAGTAGAACCTGTGATAGAGCCATGCTCTGCTCCCATCCTCCAATATCCCAGAAACTGCTCAGACCCACTTTCTGCTTGCGTGCAGGCTTTATTTTATTCTAAACCTGTCCACCAACACCAATACATTGCAACATCAGTTTTAGCCACTACTTCTTTCAGCCCTTCTTTGCTAGGTCCCTAGGAGGAAAGACAGTCTTCCTCTCTATAGGGAGCACCTTCATTCCAGACTCAGCTAGCCCATTCCTCCTTGCCCATAACACTTCCTTCCTGGCCCTTTTTCAAGTTAGTCAGCTGAGGGCTAATTAGTTCCTTACCTCCCCAGCTTCTCCTTCTGATTAGCTAGGTATTTAATCCGCCATTACTGGGGGAACTAATTGAGTAGCCTATTTGAGGCTACTGTGATCAGAGTGCTGACCTACCTGTCCAAGCTCCACACTCTGTCACAGAACCCATGGAGTATTTCTGGTCCTTTTACTTGTTTTTTTTTTTGCACTTGGCATAGATTTCATTGCACTGCAAAGAAATGAGCTGCCCTGAGCACATGAAAGCATATTGCAGAAACCTGTGTACTCTGCAATTCTTGAGCCATGGAATTTTCCAGGGAATTCTCCACCACTCCCTGCAAAATTATACTTATATAAAAATAAAAATTATTGTCCTGGTTTTCAAATGTACTGAGCATCTTCTTTACGGTTTTAAGTCTGAATAAAATAAAATTAAACTAAAATCAAAAAGCCAGGATTTTCAAATGAGCGAACCAAATTAGTCTTAAACTAGTCAATAGACTGTTGGAAGTTATGTTTCTCTTTAACTATGGAAACTGTCTTCCTAGGTCACTTTTTACACACTTCAGATAATTTAAGGTTTCTTTTGTTCCTTATTTTTTTAAAATGTATTTATTAACTTCAGCCTTTGGACTGAAACTTTTCTACAATATCTCTTTCTTATATTTCTTCCCTTTGCTGAGTATGGGAATTGTTATGGTACAGTTAACAAAATATTAAATTCAAGTTTTAGGAGTATGAAAAGCAAATAGCTTTCAATTCCCAAAGTGAATATCAACATAACAGCTTGTTTCACAGTGTCAAGTTTTGAGTTCGGAAAGCATACAAAGATTCCCATTCTATGAATAAATTAATATTTGGAATTGGAAAAAAACAGATAAATGATTATAAGGTTAGCAGTTCGGTGTTCCCATGACACACCCTATGTGTTTGAATTCAGAAGGCAGAGGTCACATCTTTGAATCAACTACACAGTTTTGCTGCCCAAGCTCAGCAAATCACCAATTATTAAAATTAGATTTACTAATTTAAGTTTAGAACCAAACTGTTAAAACCATAAAATCTATCTTGGTAGACTTTATTCTGTAATCTTAGAATCTTAGGTATCCTTCAAATCTATCTATCTAAACTATCTATCTACACACACATATACAGTAAAACCTGCTAAGAATGATTACTCATGGGAGTTAGCAAAGGTGGTCTCTCTTCAGAGGTTTGCACACCAAAGAGTGGCAGCTGCTCTCTGGCTGCCCAGTTCTGAAGGCAGCGCCACCATCCACAGCAACACAGAAAAAAGGAAGATCAGATTCTCCTACAGGTTTTTTATGGATGAGAGTAACAAAATCTGACTGTTGGTCGCAGATGCCAGCTGTGTGTATGTGTGTGTTTGTGTATCTCTCAGAATCAAAACTCAACATTAACCTTATGCCTTTTGTGGTCTAGTTACAGCCATCATCATCTGCAAACTAGTGATGTGCCAAACCCCAATTTCAGAACAGCAGCAAACTTGGGGGAACTTTAGCTCAGGATCCAAATACCCCAAAACACTGGAGAGATTTGAATTTGAATTGCAGCCCATGTCGACTACAAACTCAGTTCAGGGAAGTGATAGTGTTTGTGTTAGAGCTTGGAATGATGTATGCTGTTGTTATCATTTGTTGTTATCATTTCTAAAGGTAGGCAAAGCGTTCCAGATAGAAGAGAATAAGAACGTCCCTGGCTTTTGTCCATTTTTAAAACCCAACTGTGATTGAATGCACTCCTGTATTCACACCCAACACACTATTTTAGTAATCTTTATAAAAATAAGCCTTATGAGATGTCATTTGAAAATTAATAATTCACTGGTCAATAATATCATGGTGAAATGTATGTAGCAACATTATGAGTAAAGTTATTAAATCCCCCCATATGACGTTAAAGGCATACATTCAAACTCACCTAGCTCTGGTTAGGTAGAACTGGTCTAGCAGGCCTGTCTTAGACAAAGGAATATGTGTTTATTTCAATCTGCATATCAACTGTAAACAGAGTCCTCAGACTGTGAGAGAGTGAAGAAAGAAGACAAAGAAAATTTGCATTTCAGCATACATAGATGGAAAAAAACAGCATGAACCCTCCTTCTTCCTCAAGACTCCATGTCTCCTTGCTCTCAGCTGCAAAGAACTTCATCTAGAGGCCAGGAAAATGCATTTCAAAGGGTGACTGAACTATAAAAAGTGAGGGGCAAAAACACCTCAAGTTATTTCTTCCTCTCCATCTCTCTCTAAGAAGACAAAAGAAACAGGCATTGGACCTTAGGAGCAGATCCTCACCTGAAATGTTGTCAGCAAATAGACTGGGAACCTGTGGTAAGAATTTCACCTTGAACCAACTCTAGTTTGTTAAGTTTAGTACTAGGAAGAGTTTTCTTTGTTTTTCTTGTAGCCATTTCTGACTCATTACTCACTCAAAGCCTATCTCATTGTAGTTAAATAAACATCTTTTATTCTTTAATCAAAATTAATCCAGTATTGTGAACTGTGGGGAAAACTCCATTTAAGGTGGCAATCTGTTGTATCTTGAACCCCATTAGTCCTTAGACTGTCCAGGAGAGGGCTGGACACTGCAGAACACACAGTTCTGGAGGGAAACTCATAACGAGGAGTATGTTGGGATCACTCTGCAAATAGTAACCAAAAATGCTGGAAGCCAGAGTGTAGCTGACAGGATTCTGGGTTCAAAGTTGCTGGACCAGGACTGTGGCTTTACACAGACACTCTGGATGTGACCTGAATGCTGGCAGGTTGTTTGTGAGTGACCCAAGTCAGAATATACAATAGCAAAGAATTATGAGGTTCCCAAGATTGCAGGGAAGGGGTAACCTCATTTGTCTGAATTTCACCCCAGAATGTCATATCAATTCTTTGTCAAAGTCTATTATTTCCATTCAGGACAGAACTGGAATAAGAACCAGATGTGCCAAAGGATATAAAGGAAATAAGGATATATAAGGAAATAAACTACAAAAAAAATTATGTTTCAATGCTAGTTCCATCTTGGTTCAGGAAATAAAGTTCCAGAAACATCTCAAGAAAGTGTTTTCTCACAAGATTTCTCTATCCCTTCCTCAGTAGGAACCGTGGACATGATAAGGGGTCTTTAGGGCTTCAGGGATGGGATGGAGATAGTGTCATAGAGGTGCTTGACCTCAATCCCATTAGGAGGGGGAAGCATCAGGGTACAGAGGATTCCATCTCTGCTATATAGGAGTGGGATAGTTGGGATAAAGAATATAAACTGAATTATTTAGCCAGTTTCCGTAATAATGGTTGTTGTTTTCATGGAATTCTCAAAGGGAGTTTTCTTGAGATTTCTCTATTCCATTCCTTCCCTCAGAGGTTTCTGTGTTGTGAGTGAGAGTGCTACTGATCATGTAGTTAAGGTTCAGTTGCAGAAAATACATAGCAGCAAGCGGAATTTGCCCTTTGACTTTCAGAAACTCCTCTGCTGTGATACACAAATCATTAGATTTTTGTTTAACTTTTTGCCTGCAAGCAAAACTTCACCAGAGACTTTGTTTTGCCATTTTAATACCTCCATTAATTGTTTTATGAAATTGACTCAAAGTATTAAATTATATTTGATCTGCATGGTACCCTGAATATATTTAGAGAGAGATTATATACTAGCTGACAGATTGGAGGTAAAATATATGCTATTCAGTATGGGTTGGATTTTCAGAAGACCCTAGGAGAGTTAGACTCCTTTGAAAACTCTTGCACATGCTAACAGTAAGGAACGGCATGTTCTGATATTTTCACCATTATTGTGTGCAGTTCAGTTTTAATATATTGAAAATATAATTGAGATTTGTTTTAAACTATTTCTAATCTAGACAGAGTTTGTCCATATGGATTATAGTCTGGAAAGCTGACAAGCCCAGAAATCTGAAGTTTGGGGCAACAAGAAACTGGCCTTGATGAAGGTGGGGTGAATGAATTGTAAGAAGGGATGAAGGTGGGGTGAATGAATTGTAAGAAGGGCAACTGATGCTTCATTTCAGGGTACCACTGATTTTCCCCACTCTGCTATGAATTTGAACTAGTAGGGAAGTGATGTATATTTCAGTGGACAGCAGTTTAATACGTCAAACAGTATATTTGAGCACCTGTACATTTTAGAGCAAAATCTTTGTCCCAGTGAAGGTCCTTAGGATTCAGTCTAGCCCCTTTACTCTGCTCCTGTGGTACAGTAGGGCAACTGGAAATTCTCCTTGCATGCCCATCTCTACATCATCCTTTTTGATTCCCTCCTGCAGGGGGCCATGTCAGCAATGAGAGGGGGGGGTGACTGGATCATCTTGCACTCCAACTACCCTATGCAACAAGTCAGTGTAAGTTAGAGCAACCTGAGGCTGCCAATTTTTTTAACTAAACAAAAATGGTTAAAATCCACACAAAAATTGTTGAGGTATTTGCCTAACTCTTAAAAAAAAATCCAACACAGTCTAAATAAATAATCACTTATTTTAAATAAACATGATCTGCACTCTTTTTCTATCGCATATATTTGGGGGAAAGGAGAGTTTCTCTCTTATTTTTGTGAGAAATTCATGCTCCGTGTAGAATTTCTAATATCTAAACACCCGCTCCAAAAAAAGAGGATTTATTCTGTCCATTGATGCAGCCTTTTGGATCACCCTGGGGCCTGAGGGGATTTTTTAAAAATAAATATTGTAAAGCATTCAAAATAGTCACAACAAACAAATCCTAACTAATTAGGTATACCATTAATTTACATATAATGCAAAAAGGATTGGTATTTTCCCTTGCAAATGCTGCTTTTTTCTGCACTACAGTTCATTATGTTAAAGTCTGAACACCTACACTAATTAATTGGTCTATTAAATGTTCTCTAACTTCACTTTTCTTCTATCATCTTGTTGTGTTTTTCAAGCAGTGTATTAATTTAATATATATGCACTCCAACTCTCTATGGCTTAGTTTTTCTTCCTTTTTTATATTAATACATTTATGTCTCCAGAAAATTGAAATGCAGTGCTAGTAATGATACCTGCTTTTGCATAATAAGTCAAAAATATATTTTTATAACTGAGCACAAAAAAAAGGCATTCATATTATTGACATTTAACTATAAAGCATACAAGGCTGCCATTATTTACAAGCGGATTATTACTTTCTTTTATGAATAGGTTTAAAAAAGTTTGTTAATTACATACTGCATGAATGCAAAAAAGCTTCTCCTTATACATTCTGAATGCCCCTTTTTCTATATAATTACCTTTAAAGTAAGATGAGAATTTTTGCATTGCATTAAATTTATGCTCTAGTGTGTTCTTTGACTATACTGTAAGGGTGGGAGGAGGGAGGAGGGTTCCACTTTGCTAAAAATCACTTTTCTCATCTAAATAATTTCAATATTTCAGAGGTCTTTTCATTTGATTCTACATGTAAATCACTTGGGAAATCTAATACACTGATCTTGAAATTAATTAAATCAAAAGAATAGGGAAGAAGTTAGGAGCGGCGCATGGGCCGGGGGAAGAGGGGAAGGAGTGGAGGGAAGCCGCAGTGAAGAAACTGGTAGGGAAGGAGGAGTGTTGGAGAAATCATCCAATCAGCACAGGGTAGAGAAAGTCCAGTCAAAGTTGTAGAAAGTTCTTCAAATGTCCAAAGGTATGTTTTAGCTGCTTCTGCCCCCACAAAGAATATAATTCTCTAATAAATTCAATAAGCTTTAGAGTTATTTCTGTTCAACTATTTATAATTATACAGAATCTTATTGGCTTCAGTCCTATTTGATTCTATAGAACTTTTCTATAAGGATTGTAAATTTTCTATTAAATTAGGAAATTTTTTTCTTTAATTTCTGTGCCACTGGATTACATTTCTTCAAAACCCCTGTTGGTTTCATTCCTGTTGAATTCATAAGGGTTTTCCTATAACTGTAAACTGTGTAGGAAACTTACTTCAGTTTACTGTCTAACTCTTTAACATATTTATCACGTTTTTAATAATGAGAGTGACTAACTATTGGAACAAATTAGCAAGGAAATGGGTGGATTCTCCAGCTCTGGAAGTTTTCAGATCAAGACTGGTTGCCTTTCTGGAAGACAAGCTTTAGCTAAATGCAATTTACTGAGCTCAATACAGGAATAAATAGATTAAATTCTATCGCCCGTGTTTTACAGAAGGCCAGACTAGATGGATGTCTAATGGTCCCTTCTGGCCTTAAAATCTATGAAACTTTTGCCCATAAATAATCTTGGTCCTTTGGCTAAGATATTGGACTGGGATTAAAAGATCAGGATTCTCTCCTATCTCTAGCACATAGTTCCTCTGTGACCTTTAGCAAACTCTGTGCCTCAATTCCCCCATCTGTAAAACAGGAATAATAACTGGAGTTGGTTGAAATTTTTTCAATTACACTTTTTTTCTGGACAAAAATATGGTTAGTCAAAAACAACTTTTTAATGAAAAAAATTTTAAACAATTTTTTTAAAAAAATAGTGAAATGTGTTTGTATTTTTGATTTTTTTTTCAGTGCAAAATTATAGGAAAATTTCTGCCTTTTCTCAATTTCTCATTGAAATATATTTTTTAAAAAAAGTTTAAAAGTGAGAGAAATTAGCACTTTCCTTTTGAAGAGTTAATGCTGAAATTGTAAAAATTTAAAGTGAAAGTTAATTTCACTCTCAAGAGTCACACTTTTTCATGTTCTCTCTCTTAAGAGAAACTCCAATGTGGATAATCCCTTTCTGTGTGTTTTTATGCCTTGTACTAGCACTATGGGGCTCTAATGAGGCTTGTAAGTGCTACTGGAATACAAACAATTAATAAATAATAATATTAATAAATAACTAAAAGCAAGCCGAAACTTTTGTAGTCAGGAGTTCCCAAAATATATATTTAGTCTTTGCTGATGTATAATTCACATGATGCTCTCTTCTGATTGATCAGTCCTTATATCATCCTGGAGAAATAGGTGATTGCCAATAATTTGTAAAAAATGGATTGCATTTTTTTATTCAAATAGGCTCATCTGAGAATTTGATTTATTGGTTTACAGATGAGAAAATTAATGTAATTAGGGAACCTTTTATGGTTTATGTGAAGTGAAGTGAAGCAAAGACTGAACCCATCATACTTTATATCTGTATTGTTCTTCATACTTTGGTTTTAATACACAGCATATATATATAGTAATGCTTTATAAATTACTTATTCTTTTGCAGCTTTATTTTTTAGCTATATTAGTGAATTGCTCTCACAATGATATATCTGCTTAACTCTCATGATGTAATTTTGTGTTTGGCTCTCAATGTTTTTTGAATATTTTAGCCCCTGATCATAATGATGAAACACATGGAGTTTCATGAGAAATGTTGCTCTACTGATCAGTTATTAGTAAATAGGCATCCTAAATATATTTAAACAAGCTGTCTGACACCATAAAGTTTGTTACAAACTGATGAAATTCAGTTATTGGTAATAACAAAGCTGACAGCACTTTGAGACCACTTTCACATATGAACATAGTAATTGCCAGTGGTCCATCCTGACCAGGATCCTGTTTCCTGACAGTCACCAGCCCCAGATGCCTCAGGGGAAACGATGTAGTTGTGAAATAACCTGCCTAATGTAAAAGCAAAAGCATCTCTTTTAACCCCTGTTAGTTAGCTTATCTCTGAAGCATGAAGCTTTATAGCCCTTCCAAACTTTGAGGAGTGTTTAGTCCTTGATACAGTAACTCTGGATGTTCTTGTTGTCTATATAAATGCTCAATCCCTTTTTGAATCCTGCTAAAACTCTTGACCTCAGTGGCATCACGTGGCAATGAATTCCACCAGCTAATTGTGTGCTGTGTGAAATAGCATTTCTTTTTATGATTTTTTTTTACTTGAAACCTTTCAGTTTTCACTGAAAGTCTCCTCATTCTTCAATTATAAGAATGGGCAATTTGAAGTTTCCACTCTATCTTCTCTATATCGTTGATTATTTTGTATACCTTTATCATGTCTGCCTTTACTTGTCTCCTCGCCAAACAGTCCCCATCCTTTCAATTTTGGTTCACTTGCAAGGGTTTTTTTTTTTTTCCAGATCTATTCTAACCATCCTTTATCTTTGAACCACCTCTATTTCTGATATATTCTTTTTGAGATATGATGATCAGAACTGAGCACAGCATTCCAGATGAGGGCATGCCATTGATTTCTGTAATGCTTTTATAATATTTTCAGTCCTGGGAAGGTTAATATAAGAAATAACTTGTGA
Source organism: Caretta caretta (assembly GCF_965140235.1). Classification (NCBI taxonomy): domain Eukaryota; kingdom Metazoa; phylum Chordata; order Testudines; family Cheloniidae; genus Caretta; species Caretta caretta. The sequence continues at coordinate 80,066,278 of NC_134211.1, forward strand.
TGACTACCTCCTTCAATATAATAGGCCCAAGTATATACAAACTTCTTTTTTCAAATAAAACATCCAAATGGACCTATTGTCACCTAGTTTCCTGAATGTGGCAAGTAAAATCCCCTTTCCTCTAATAATGGGTAGAAATGTTTTCTCTACTCAAAAATGGACAGAGGATGGAGACACTAATCATCAACATATGAACATGTTAATATCTAACCTCCTGCATCTGCTTCCTAAATAATTTAACTGCTCACGTATTCTGATCTAAAGGAGTAGAACAAGAGAAAGTCTCAGTCAGGTTCTTACTCAGAGGGGATTCACTAGTGTCTGGGGCCAGATGAGAGTATACTGTGGAGGCACAGGTTTCTCCCTTCCTGTGTTTGAGGATATTTCCACTCCAGTCTACTCTTCTCCATGTACCACAGATGAACATGTGGACCACCTACCTGCTCAGGAATTAATTTTAAAAACTGTAACCAACATTTTAACACTTTGTAATCAACAGAAAGTTCCTTCTGTAATCGGAATGAGATGTTAATTGATCGTATCCAGGAAAACTCCGCAATAATATAACTTCATTTTAATTGTTGGGGGAAAAAAGCGTTCTTCGATTTTTCATTCTGGCATCGTGAAGGAAATTATTTTATAGGAGTTTTCCCACTGATTTCTTTGAGAGGAGAAGCACTGCTTTTCATTATTTCCTCCTTGATTGTTTCTAATTTAGGGCCTGCTCTTATATTAGCATAAATCATCAGTTAACCCAGCCATAATTCATCTGGTAAAAATATATTTCTTGGTGTTTTTAATCCTATTTACATTAGATTTGTTGAAGGAGAAAGTTAGGAAATTAAATGACTAACTAGGGACTCAGTTCTGCCACCCTTACTCAGAGTACTACTTTGTGCCACTGATACTTACGTATACCCTAGAAGCTCAAAAAACAAATCTAAAAACATCTTTTTTTAAAATGATTTTTAAGACATTCCAATGCTTTTCTGTGGCCTGGCTTGTAAATTTTTGAACACTGGTGGTTGAAAATATTGTTATTTCCAAGGCTAATTCACCTCTAACTTTATCTCTTCCATATCTTTCCTCTCAAAAGAAGCCTTTTCCCACCATACATGCAAAAAGCCCTGAAAAGTGGGCAGTGTCAATTTCCCACCTCCAAATCAAACAGATACATAAATCATAAAAGTTGAAGAAACAGTGAAAAGGAAACTATCTCTTCCCCTCACATGGTTGGGGGGGATCACTCATACATCAGACCTTCCAATAGAAGCTGGGAATGGGTGACAGGGGATGGATCACTTGATTATTACCTGTTCTGTTCTTTTCCTCTGGGGCACCTGGCATTGACAACTGTCAGAAGACAGGATTCTGGGCTAGATGGACCTTTGGTCTGATCCAGTATGGCCGTTTTTATGTTCATACTAACACAAATGAGGAGAAAAACAAGTAAACAGACTGTGCTCATACAAATATCTCTGTAGCTCTTTTTGATTGTATTGATGATGCAGTTGAACACTGACAATACTGTATTGACCCTAAGAATACTTACTAGCCATTTTATTAGAACTTCAAAAGACACACATTGTTTCAATTACCAGTTATGCGGCTTAAAACAGATAAACTTGGGTTTCAGCATTTACGTTACTAATTGGTTCCTATACTTTTCTCTCTAATAAATTTCAGCATATTGAACTAAAATATATTGAATTATATCTTCCCTTCTGGTTAACTATGTGCCTCAGGGTTCCATTCTGAGAGCTTAGCTACTTCTCTGTTATTTCTCCATGATCTTAATGTTTTTACGTCTTATTATATGTTGATGGCACAGTTATTGTTTCCTGTGTCAAATGTACTGCTTTCAGTAAATGGTAAAAATGCAATCTGCATTTGTTAATATTTGCCTCGAGATGAAAAATAATAGACTCTTGCTTAGAAAAAACAAAACTAAATTGATCCTATTAACTTTAAAACATACAATAGAAAAATTTGTGTCTTACTTCAAATATTTTCACATGGTAAGTAGATTAGATAAGGGGACCTGGTGACCTTCATCATAAAATCACACAAATGAACAAAATGTGCTATTGAGTATTGTGATCCCTGTACAAACCTTCTGTAGCTTAAAAAAAAAATCATCTTTTTACCACTGGCTTTGTGCAAGAGAATAATTTATTTAAATATCTCATTTTGGCTTTTTATACTCAGTCTTGCTTGAATATTAGCTCTGGGGTTGAGGGGTTTGAGATGAAGGCTCATCATATTCTTGTAATACACCCACGTCATCTTATGGATGCAAAAATCCAAATTTCACATTGATTACAATATGTAGATGACACAACTCTACCTATCCTTCAGCTCATAGAACCTACACCAATGCCACCAAGATTGCCCAGTGCTTGGACGCAATCAGCTCATGGCTGAAGAACAACTGGTTGTAGGTTGTAGACAGTAGACAGTATTCTGAAGAGTTTGCAGCCATGATGCAGCCTCTTTTGATTAAAGGTACACACATACACACACACACAATTGGACAACTCAGTCCGTAGCTTAGGAATGTCCTGGGTTCTTCACTGACTCTAAGCTCCCACGTAGCAACATCTGCTAATATTGCTTTCTACCACATCCAGTTGCCTAGTAAATGAACAAGGACCTGGCCTCATTTTGTCATATCTTCATCGCCTCTCGGCTGTGCAATATACCTGGGCATGAAGCCTTTTCTGCTCATGGAGGTAATGTGGCCAAGTTGATAGTGCCCTGGCCTGGGACTCAGGAGACCTGCATTCCATTACTGTCTCTGCCACTCCCCTGCTGGGTGACCTTAGGAAGTCAATTCACCCTTCTGTGCCTCAGTTTTGTCTATTTGTAAATTGGGGATAACTATAAATCATTTAGATATCTACTGCGGAAAACACCATATCAGAACTACATGTTATTATTAGAAAACTCCATCTGGTACAGAATGCTGCAGCACATCTCCTCAGCGACGTCGGCTACCATGAACATATCAAACCAGTCCTCCGCTCTCTGCAGTGGTGTCCCATAGAATATCAAATCAAGTTCAAGATTTCAGTCCTTATCTTCAAGGACCTCAATGGCCTGGGTCCCAGAGCATCTAAAAGATCACCTAAAGCTCTGGGATGAAGATCTTAGCTGACAACTTTGCCCCTCTAGCTCAATGAAACTTTCTAGAATAAAGGTAAAGCTCAGCTGTGCAGGAGACAGAACTTTCTCAGGGGCTGGTCTGAGACTGTGGAAAGAACTCCCCCCTGGAACCAAAGACTTTCACAGAGCTCACCACCTTCTGCTCCAAGAGCAAGGTGCATTCTTTGATCTTGCCTCTCCTAACAGAAACATATAGCAATATGAGTGCATAGAGACAGATATATACACTAGTCCATGTGGTGCTTTTATTGGCAGTATCTGGCCATGCTGAACTCTGAAGTTTTGTTTTGGATTTTATATATATTTTTCTCCAAAACAACACACTCCACTGCATATACTTGTCCCCCTGGAGAAAGGATGAGAGAACAAAGCACCATGTGGCTATCACTGCTGGAAGGCACTCAGATACTACAGTGATAAGTGCAGTACAAGAACCTATGTAGAAGAGGAGAGAACACAGGCTCTCTCTTCCAACTGCAGGTCTGAGTTCCCAGTATCATGTTCCCTTTCAGATGCTATAAGCCAAGTTGGCGCTTTGAAGTTCAGTATGACCTGACACTGCCAATAAAAGCACCACATGGACTTGGTCTGCTGAGCTTCTAAGTTCCATTAATAACACTGATGATCTGGGAAACATTGCATTACCTAGGATCAGAGCAGGAGTAAATGTAGAAATCCAGAACTACAGAGTTAATTTTGACTCACAGGCATGTCAGTGTGGCATGAACAAGAGACTGGTGTCCATTTAGAACAGGGTGTTTTTTTCCTGTGAAGTCATCTGCAGGAGTTCATTCACCCAATCAGGGACACAAAGAAACATTAGACATGTCAAAACATTTAAAAAAATTTTTTTTTAATCTTTTCACCCAGTAAAGCATTTGTTCAATTTCCTTCAAACTTTCAGGAGAAATCCTACTTGTTAAAAATATTAAGGTAAGCAGGGAGCGGGTGCCTTTTTTTTTTTTTTTTTTTGCTTTGTTTTGTGGGATGTTTTCTTGTTGTGTGTCATTTGTTTTTCTTTGTTTGTTTGTTTTTAATGAAGGAAGAGAGTTAAAATTTGCCTTATAATGAAACCCTGATTACAAACAGACCCATAATTTCTATTTAGTTATATCTGTAATAGAATATCTGGGGCACATCTAAACCCTGAGTAAGCGCTTGCTTGCTCTATGGAAAGGAATGGGTAATATAGTAATTTATTTAACAGACTAATTTTCTGATGTTCTTCTGCCTCTTCCTTGTTTTTTTTTTTCTTATTCTGATGTTATTTCTGATTTCATTACATTTTCCATCATGAAACACTTAATTGCATTTGTTGACTTCCCATTATCCTGTAGACTTAAAAGAGGTAAAAAAAAGACAGATTATCTCTTGAGGACACCTGGATGGAAATGAGGAGATATTAATGGGTGAATTAATGTCACTTGGTAGAGTAAAACAGATGATCCAATCATTTCTAAATGGAATACACTCTGTTCTGAGAAAATGCTAACAGAACTAAATAAGGCTGACCAAAAAATGAAAGAACAGTACATATTGGATACTTTCAACTTACCAACAGCACAATGTACTTCAGTATTTTTGGCAATTTGTGATAAACTGGATTCCTTCGCATTAAAAAGCTAAAATTATCAGTATATTCTAGAAGATATGTTAGGAATTTCAACAAATGAGGTACAGTCTGGACTAACTATAAAAAGCTGTTGATATTAGAGGTAGATGGTTTTATAAAATGTAGCGAAATAGATATTCTGAACATGTTCAGGACAGGGGAAAAGTTTCATATTATATGAGAACTTGGAAAGAGAAAATTACATTTTCTGGAAGTTGGCAGAAAGGACTAGAATAATCTAGGACTAAAAATAAAGATAAAAAAGACCAAAGAAAAATAAAAAATACAATAAAAAGGATTAAAATAACAGAGAAAATAACTTCTGTAAATGAGCTTGCAGAATTTGTGATAAACAAAATGTGGTGACAATTATTTTGCAGACATCCATTTAATTCAATAGCTGCTTTAAACTATTTAAAAATATAGGTGACTATGTTTATAATGTAGTCCTTATTTTCTGTTTGTAATAAATTGGATTGATTCATGGGTATACAGATAAATCATTCAGAGGTACATTAATTTATCCAGTATATAAAGTTTCTAAATTATTTTCTGTATATATAATTACACATTAGAAAACATTATTAAGGGTGCAAAGCTGAGCACTCAAAAGTTAGGAAATGCCATAATTATGGTTACTTGTGTACGTTAATTCAATCCCCTTGTGTATAAGCATTAAGACACAGTCTTTAATTTTATATGATCAAATATTATTTTTCCACAGAACCCCTGCCTCATTCAATGCATAGGATGCGCAGTGCTCACTTAATGAGATGCTGTTCAATATTTTTCCCCCCTCATTGTTTAACATGTGGCCCTGTGCCCTACTTTCTGCACACTATTCAAACCCAGCTCTGAAGACAGAATTACTAATTTCCTATGGCTCTCACTACTATAGTATGAGAGGGCTTCACAAACATTTATTTTCACAATACCCTTGGGAGGTAAAGGGGAATATTATCACAATTTTACAAATAGGGAACTGAGGCACAGAGAACTTAAGCTCAAAAGTGTTCACTAATTTTGGGTGCCAAATTTGAAGCCCTGATTTTTCATAGTATTATAGAGCATTTTATATGTTTAAAGCACCACTGCCACTGACTTCAACTGTAGCTGGGAGCGAACCACACTTCTATAAGTTAAATCCCAGGATTTCAAGTCAGGCACCGAGAAAATGAGGGACACGCTATTAGTGACCACCTGTGAAAAGTTTGGTTTAAGTGACTTGCCCAGATCACCTAGGAACCCCATGGCAGAGAGATTCTCTGGGGAAGCATCTAACTGCCTTATCTATGAGAGCATCCTATCTCTTCCTGCAATGCCCTGCCTCATCCATAATTCTCCTTCCAAATTCTTCAACAAATTTATGAGGGGTCCTACACATAATAGTCTCCTTTATTCCATTCATCCATCCTGTGCACCAAATGAGCCAAGAGTCCTGTGGAATGTTACAATCATGTAATTACAGAATGCTTCACAGTTCCTACCAAGGAGCCATATTGAGGTTGCATGGACAGCCTTAATTCTGGCATTTCCTGACTTTTGAGTGCTTGATTTTGCAACCTTAATAATGTGGTCTTTTTTTCTGTGTAATTTCCTATATTTTTAAAAAAGCAATCTGAAAAAAATCCATTCTGTGGCATCATGTTGACAACCATATGGGTAAGATAATGGAGTAGGATTGTCATCCTCTCAGTGGACTAGAGCTAGAATGGGATGGGAAACTATGCCAATGGCTTTCACAGATGTTAGCTGACAGAGGAGGAATGGCGAGACTCGGGAATCTTGGTTCCTTGGGGAGGGGACTATGTTGTAGTGGGCATAAACTCTTCTGCCTGTTTACCCCAAGCTTAAAGCCTTCTAGCTCATCTTCTGTTTCATCTGTCCCAGTCCTGTTTCCTCCCCACTCTTGGCTCCTTCTCCAGTGCCATTCTCCTCACAGAGACAGTCCCAGGCTCCACTTCTCATCGCAGTCACAGTCTCCTTCCAATCAAGTCTTAGTCTCATGCCTCCAGATTCACCATCCCAGAACTAGTGTCCCCCCATCCTAATCCAAGTGTCCTTGTCCTGTCATTCCCAGTTCCCTACCCACCCACCCTCAGCTCCTTTCCCCTGGCTCCTTATTCAGCCAGTCCCAATTCCCCTCTCCTGGCTCCTCATCCAATCGGTCTCCCACCCACTTCCATGTCCAGTCACTCCCACTGAAACCCCAATCCCCATCCATGTTTCCCATCCCCACTGGATCCCATTCTCAGAGTCCTTTTCTGGGGTCATCATCCAGTTTCAATGTGTGTATCCCTCCCTGGCTCCTTTTCACAGTCTCTTTGCCCATCCAGTCTCATTTTGTTACCCAGACTCCAATTCCTCATCAGATATGCCTCCCCTCTCCCACCACTTCCTTCCCTCTGCCCCATGGGTTCCCCATCACAATCTCCTTGCCGAGGCAGTCCCAGTCCCCTCCCTCCATTGTTCCTAGTCCCAGTTTCCCTCCCTGATTCCACCAGCCTCCAGTCCCAATCTTCCTCCCCACAAGGCTCCTTGTCCCTATCTGCTCCCCACACCAGGTCCAGCTCTTCTCCATTCTGCATTTGAATCAGGCAACTACCTCCTCTACAGTGCCTGGACCCAGTAGGGGAAATATTCAGAGCAAAGGAGAGACAGTCTCTCAACCCCCTACCCCACCCCACCCCACCCCATTTGCAATTGCAAGAAAGTAAAAGAAGTAAATTTTATTAAGAACAGAAAGAAAGGAAATACATCTGGAACTTAGGTTATTGCTAGATTTAAAAAGAGCAAATATAATAATTAAGCATCAAGAATGGTTTTCTTGAGGTCCAGCTTAATGGTTACAAGCAAAACAGAAGCATCTGGGGATTAGCACAGAGGAGTCAACAAGCCAATATGGGGAAGAAGAAAAAAAAAAGAGAGATAAACCTAATCACATCTTCCTAGACATTCCCTGATCTACTTACATATCTGGGGGTTTCAAATATGTAATCTCTAGTGTGGCAAATTGCCAGTACAATTATGATGGGTCCCATGCTTCCTCTTCTTGGGGGGGCAGGGGAGGGAGGGTAATTCAGGGCACAGTTTCCTGCCCCTGAACTAGGGTATCTACAGTCCCACTAGTAGACCAGAGAAGCATAGTGGAGAGGGAGGGACCCGGGCCCACCCTTTACTCCAGGTCCCTGCCCAGGGGCCATAGGAATAGTGGTAAACCACTTGAACTAGTGCTTCTTTCCCCTGGGCTACTTCCCTCTCCTGCTCTTCAGCTTGTGGGGCTTCCTGCCCTTTCTCTCTGCACAAGCCAGGTGTCTCTTTACCTAGGGTCTTGGTCTTCTAGCCAGCCATGGCACTTCTCCAAACTGCACTCCTCTATTTCAACTTCTCTAAGCTGCACTCTGCTCCAACTCCTTTTTCTGGCTGATTAAAGCAGGGAGGTTTTATCAGGTGACTAGCTTCAGGTGCTCTAATTGGCTTCAGGTGCTTTTAATTAAATCTATAGAAACCTTTCTTCCCTCTACATGGGAATAAGGCTTCTCCTCATCCTGGGACTTACATATCTCTCCTAGATCACTCTCCTGCTGCCTTCTGGCCATGCTGTATCACACTAGGTATGATCTGATGGTTTTTCATATCTGGCTTAAAGCTTCCTTCAACATAGTTCAGCCCTGTTCCTGCTCTGCGTCTCCTCTCTCCGGACAATAACAACAGACAGACAGACAAAGGGAAAGTTTTTTACCAATTTTAAAAAGTTCTAGCCCTCCCATTGCCTCTTTTGGTCAGGTGCCCACTCCCTTTCTTTTACTTATGGGCTTTTTTAACTCTTTACAGCTAAAGCAAGTAGAAAACAGCTACTTTTATAGCTAACTGACTGGCTGGGTGTCCATAAAAGGGAGCTACCCCCACACCCTACCTCCCGCCCATTCATTTATCACAGCCTGACTCTCTGACATGGTGTACGGTATAAGGGGGAGGGTGAAAGGAGCCTTTCCCACCCATTGCATAACCATAACTTCTCTGAGCCTACAAGTATTTTGAGGAGATGGGGCCTGCCCACCTCCTAAACAGCCATTGGGACACAAGCAGTATGCAGTGAGAAGTACCCTGGACTGCATTAAGGGGTGTAGCAGAAGATGTTTCCCTGCACACTAGGGAGCTATGGGAGTCATGCTGCTCCTTAATGCTGGGAGGGGACGTTCCCCATGATGCAGTATAGCTCTGCACCACTCCCAACGCAGGGCTGTGATTTAAAGGCAAAAATGAACCCTTCATTAGTAATATTTTGCTGCTGTGGTTTCTTTCTTTCTTTAAACTAGTAATGTTTAGATCCCATCTAGAATATCAAAGTGTCCAGGGAAATGTTAAGAAATTAGAAGATTTGAGTATCTTTCTTTGTAAGCATTATTTCAGTAATACAACTTAATCCAAATCACTTGAAAAACTATATATTCTACTGTTGATGGATTTAATTACAAAGAATACTGTTCTAACCTTTCTCCAATCTAGCGGCAGATGTTTTTACTGTATAGTAACTGTCTTTTTAAAATTCACTAATGATATATCATTTTTAATAGACAAAAGAACATTGATGATATCCATAGAACTAGCTAAAGCTTTTGATTTAATCATCATGTTCTCTTGATTAAAGAAATTGCTACTCTTTGGCCAATTTATCCCTGCTGTTATCTTGGGTAAATTTTCTTGGACAGTCATACGAACGTTGGAGAGACAAGTTCTAATAAAATCTGATACAGTTATGAGTTATTTGGAACTGTTGATTGACCTGTTATTGTGATGAAAAAACAAACTGTGCAATAAGGAATTGTACATGGAAGTGAATACTGAGGCAAAGATTCTCTCTTTCATTCAGCCTCCACTGAGGGCAGCAGAGTAGGGGGCAGATCTATGCCACCATGGGCCCCAGAATAAGACAGAGGAACCTGGCGCTGCTCTAACTGATGCCAGCTGGTTACAGTTCCAAAAGGCTCATACACTAGCTAAGCAAAGCCAGAACTCAACATCTGCTAGACATGCTGCTGACATGCCCTCTATGCTGAGACTGAGTGGCAGGGTGGCATAGGGACAAGGTGTCAAAATAAGAGTGCATCTGTGCTGGAGAATCTGCTGCAGACCAGGTCTAACTGCTGTCTGGACTCTTCGCACTGCTCAGATGGTGCAAAAGGACCAAAACCAAGCCAAGAATCTGGGTCTGCGAAACTTTCTAGAACTTGGGGCTGAGACCTGGCTGTACAGAAGTGAATGGCAGAACTCCCAATGACTTCTAAGGCTGCCAGTATTTCACGCAGGATCCTTTGTGCGACTGGTTATGGTACTTTATGCTAGGTAATGTCGGTAAAGTGTGCCATTACATTTTCCCATCAAACTAAAGGAGACTGCAATCCAAGTTGAAAACTATATTTGCATCCTCCCTGCTTACATAATCATGTTCCTTTACCAGTGAAATCTCAAGCAATGCAAATACAGGATTCCTACTATGAAAACTTCAGTAAGTTTTTACTAGCATATCTTTTGTTTAGCTAAAGTATACCAGGTTCCAGGGTCATCTATTTGCCATTATGAATTTAGACTTTTCTTCATTTCAAATATTATGAAAATGTCTCTTCATCTAGTCAGATTAAGTAATGAGTTTTTAAATATATTATATCCTGGGAGATCAGCAACTATATTTTTACTCTATATGATTTAGAACAACTCTCCCCTCATCTTTTGCCAGGGAGATGATTTTTTAATCTCAATTAAAAATTAAATCTGAGACAGGTTGGTAGCTCTGCATAGACAACATATTTTATGTAGCTTTCCTTTGCAGATAATTTCTGAAGATGTGTCCTTGGAGATTTTCCTTGGAGATAGTCACAGAGCTATGGAACACAAGATTCAGCAGCTGGAATACAACCTACATAAACTGGAGAATATTAGAAGCAACATACAGATTGTTGTCCTAGCAGAAGGTTCTCAATCCACCAAGCTCATTTGTTTTCACAGCAGATGACTCAGTAGACCTGAAACCCTGCTAGTAGGCTACACAGCCTCCATGCATAGCATACACAGTTCTCATTATCTCTCCACAGTATCACCAGGAATGGCATATGATCCTCACTGCAGGATAGAGACTCACATAATCATAGAAATTAGAGATTTTAAAGATCTCTTAGATCATTTAGACTATCCCCCACCGAAGCTAGATTGTTCCCTGGGGGTACATTTTCTAGTAATTTGTCCAATACGTTTTTAAATTCCCCAAGTGATATAGCTTTCACTATTTCCCTTTGAAGACAATTCTAGAGTTTTATAGCTTCTCTTATAACTCCATTAGGAATATTTTCCTGATATTTGGGCTATTTTCCTTTTCTCAGTTTCACTCCATTATCCCTATAGTACATATTCATTTGTGCACCCTAAAATAATTGTTCCCTTATTATAATTCACACCCTTCTAAATATTTGTCATGTCATATCAGTAGCTGTCATGTCCCTTCCTCTTAATCATTTTTAACCAAGGTATACCTATTCAAATCTTTTAATCTTTCTTCAGAAAGAATCCCAGCTGATTTTACACCTCCCCACCCCATGTCCCCTTCCCCACATCCCCCACCACCACCCGTGATCTCAGCAGAGTGTCTTTTTTTAGGGTTGATTGAAAAACATGAAATTTTTTACACATCATTTTAATTAACACATTATCATGCTTTCCCTGTGGGGGGGAAACATCTACCAATGTTATTAGTGACTGAAAGTTACTATCATCTAATGGTGGTTTTGTGCTGTTACAAGTTGCTCACCACAATCCCTCATCTGTTCAGCACTTACATTTATGATACAGCCTGAAGTTTTAAATGGACATCCAAAGTTTCTCACTGTGACGGTTCTCAGGGAACCCAGGACTCTGAGTCACCTTGTTACCTCATGCCACCCCCATGAAGGAGTCTTGCTTGTGTTTATCTGGGTGTCAGCTCCCTGACACCACCAGACTGTTAGCCACTCAAGCACTCTCCTCTGGTCTATGCCAGTCCTTAGTTTGCCTTGCATATTAACAATAGGTGTGCCACATGCCCCATTCTCCTAGCATTCTCCTGTAGTGTCCAGCCCCTTATCCACTGAATGCTCACAGAAATGTCAGGTCTGCTGTCACCAAAAGAGCAGTATCCACTGTATCTTGTAAGATTCAGTTCAGGACCAGCACTTTGTTTAACAGCGCAGCACTGAGATATATTTATGGTGAAAACAAGACTAAGTGTATTATCAAAGTCTAGCGATTCAGGAGATAATGAGTAAGGATATTGGAAAGAAATGGTGAGTCTATAAAAGAAAATCATAACATGCTTTCTAAACACTAAACTTAACTATTAGGTTAACCTCCTGTCTAAAGAAGTTTATCTCACCCAAAGACTTTTGCTGCGTTTTCAATCAAGGTTGGCTGAGATCCCATTTTCATGACTGTAAACCCACAGCCCTGCAGGATAAGAGGCTATCTTCTTGGCCTTCTAGAAATATCCCCAAAGTTATTTGTCTTTACACACAGGTCAACTCCCCCACCCCCCGGCTTGTTTTTTCCTGTGTGCCTCTTTCCTGTTGACTTTGTATGTAATTGGGCATCCACTGTATTAGTGTACAATGCTTAATTTACACCCTGACAGAGAGATACACATCTCAATCCTTCTGTCTGAAGGGAAACCTGTTTTTCACCTCTGATGGGGACTAATGCCTTGATACAGACTTTAAATACATATATTACTCCTTACATAGTATATGTACATACATTTCACAATGGTGTTAATGATTAGTGTCACTTCAGCTTTCATTTAAAATCTCCCATGACATTGTCTGGTAAATCAGAATGTACATACCAGAAACAGGACATTGCTGTAACCTCCTCACCAGTTGGTGTTAACGTGTTCTTGGTCACACTCATCAGGGGTGCAAAACTCTTGAGCTGGTGTAGAATTTTTGAAAGGGAACCATTTTGGCACTGGAGATAATTCAAAGACTGTTTTCCTAGCCAGTGAGTATCGATACCTATAACTGACAGGCTTTGTTACCATGACTTCAAGAGGCATATCCAAAGTGTGCCCCTTTAAACCACAGCACAGTCAGAAAGCATTATGGATGGGATTTACAAAAACACCTCTGTGAGTTAGGAGCACAAATCCCATTGACTTTCAGTAGGGCTCCATTTACTTTTAATGGGTCATTTTTTCCCCTCACGCACTTAAGCACCTTTGAAAATCCCAACTTATAGGTATGTCTTTATTTCCATTATTTACATCAGGGGTTCTCAACCTTTTTCTTTCTGAGCCCCCCACCCCCATAAAAACTCCATGGCCTACCAGTGTCACAACAACTTTTTTCTGCATATAAAAGCCAGGGCCAGCGTTAGGGGGTAGCAAGCAGCGCAATTGCCAAGGGCCCCATGCCACAAAAGATCCCCACAAAGCTAAGTTGCTCAGGCTTTGGCTTCAGCTGCAGGTTGCAAGGCTGGGAACCCTGGGCTTTAGCTCCACACTTCAATGCTTCAGCTTTCTGCCCTGGGCCCCAGCAAGTCTAACCCTGGCCCTGCTTGGCATACCCCCTGAAACATCCTCACAGCCCCTAGGGGGCCCCTGACCCCTGGTTGAGAACCGCTGATTAACATAACAGATGCCAAGTCACAGTCGAAAAAACATGACAATAAAAAGGGTTCTGCGACAACTGAATTACTGCAAAATTAACTCGTACATTTGGGGTGCTAGCAGAAAAATGATGCAATAAAGAAAAAAAGAAAGAAACACAGCAAAACTTGTGAATGCCTATTTGTGAAAGATACGGGTAAAGCACACCGTTACCTATGTGTCTACCCTAGAACATATGTGTAAGATTGTGAGAGAGAAATACAGCTGTATGTTTTTGTCACTAGCATGGTAGCAACTGAGGATCCCAGTCAGGCACTAGAGCCCCATTGTGCTACATGCCGTGCACAATACTCCAAGGAATTTATAATCTTTTACGGCTTTCCTGTTATCTCTCCTCTCTCTCTATGTTTGAAGATAATTTCCATTGCTGAAACTGAAACTCTCATGCACCAAAAAAAAATAAAGAAGAAGAAGAAGAAGAAGAAAACCATAAAAAGCTGTTGCAAATTCAATTCCCTGAAGATGGACTATTCTAAACTGCAATTTACTAGATTTTTGTCTTTTTGGAATAAGATTATTATATAACCTGGGCATGGTCCCCTCAGGTGTACAGATGCTCTTCTAGTTTGCTGTCAGCTCTCTCTGCCCCTTATGCCTATTATGACAGGGTCAGGCCAGATGGCTACAGGAGAGTAATTTTTTTTTTTGAAGCAGAAAAGAATTTTAATTGCCTAACACACTTACAAAAAATCACCAAAAAGGATAAAACAAAACTATGCAACAAAACAAAAACAAACGCAAGGTATAACACAGCAGCCTTCAGGAGGGAGAAGTGTTCAGGCTAGCCTGGGCCCAGAGCAGGGGGGCTTCCTCGACACTCACGGTCTTCCACCCCCTCGAGTTACCTAGTGCCATGCCCAGTGTCACCAATTATTCCTCTCCTGAGAGTGCCCGACAAGATGGGCACGGCTGAGGGGTGGGCAGTTTGGGGGGGGGACGTACACCCACATGTGATAGGACCCCTCCTAGGTGACGGTGATGATGGTATCCACAGCGGCAATGGCTGGGGCTGGGGTCTCTCGCTCTTCCCCTCAATCAAAGGGTCAGACGGAGGAAACCGGATGGGGTCACTGAGCAGAGAACCTCGGACAGCTCCCACCGCTCCTCAAAGGCATCAGGGGAGTTGGTGGATGCCGCCCAGAGGAACTCCACCAGGATACGTGAATGTACTGAGGATCGGAAAACAGCCCTATAGTCGCAGGACACTTCATTGGCCAACCTCCTCTCTCTGGTTTTATAGATGGCTGTTTTAGCTAGGGCTAGGAGGAGGTTAACCAGGAGATCCCGCGACTTTGTGGGGCCATGGATGGGGAGTGTGTAAATAAAAAGATGAGGGGAAAAGTACAGCCAAAAGCGTAATAAAATATTCGTGAGGACCCGGAAAAGGGGCTGCAGCCTGGCACACTCTAAATATACGTGTGCCAGGGTTTCCCTCACGCCTTCTAAATTTTGCCAGTTCTCCGGCGAAGGGTGTGTGGCAGAAAGGTAAAAGCCTAGGTAGAGCAGCGGACCCGTGCTCCACCAGATGGTCTGAAGCGCGGGTGGGAGGGAGCTCACCTGCCGCCAGTCTCCTACCACCAAGCCAGAGCTCTTGACCCAGTTGACTCGGACGGAGGAGACTGCCAAATAGATGGCCTGGCAAGCCTCCACCCGCGCCAAGTCGCCTGGGTCCTGGACCACGAGGAGCACGTCATCAGCGTACGCCGACAGGACCAGCCGCAGCTCCGGCTCCCGCAGCACCAACTCTGTCAACCTCCTTCAGAGGAGATAGAGGAAAGGCTCAATCGCCAGAGCGTACAGCTGGCCCAAGAGGGGGCACCTCGCCGTACTCCTCGCCCGAAGCTGACCAGTTCAGTCAGGGTCCAGTTGAGCCTAACCAGACACTCCGCGGAAGCATACAGCACCTGGAGAAAATTCACAAACTGAGGTCCAAATCCAAACACCTGCAGAGTGCTCAAGAGGTATCCATGGTCCATTCTATCGAAAGGCTTCTCCTGATCGAGAAACAGGAGGGCAAGTGACAGACCCTCTCTATGCCAGAGTTCCAAAAAGTCTCGGACTAGAAATAGGTTGTCAAAAATTCTGCAGCCCGGGACAGTGTAGGTCTGGTCTGGGTGGATCACGTCCGCCATCACGGATCCTAGCCGCAGCGAGATTGCTTTCGCTACGATTTTGTAGTCCGTGCTAAGGAGCGAGACGGGGCACCAATTTCGTAAATCGCAGAGGTCCCCCTTCTTCGGCAACAAGGCGAGCACCACTCGCCTGCACAAAAGAGGGAGGACCCCGCCCTACAAGGACTCGGCCCAGACAGTGGCTAGGTCTGGGCCAAGGATGTCCCAGAACGCGCGGTAGAACTCTACGGTCAGCCAGTTCATGCCCGGAGATTTATTGGTGGGCATGCGACGGAGGGCTTCCGAGAACTCGGCCAGGGTGAGAGGCAGCTCTAGTCAGTCTCGGTCGCCCATGCTGACCATAGGGAGTTCCTCCCAGAGCACCCTACAAGTGCCAGGATCAGTCGTATCCGGGGAGAAAAGGCTTGTGTAGAAGTCACGGGCCATCCCACACATCTCCACCGGATCCGTGAGGGGGGTGCCGTCTTCTGCTAGAAGGCAGGTGATGTGTTTCTTGGCCCCCCTCATTTTCTCCAGGGCACAGAAGAAACAGAAGCCGTGATCCATCTCCCGAAGGAGGCGGATGCGGGATCGAACAAAGGCACCTCGGGTGCGGTTGTCCTCGAGGGCCCGGAGCTCCTCCCGCTTCTCCCAGCTCGCTCCGCAGAGGAACGGGTCCTCGGGGCTGGCGGCCAGATGCCTTTCCATCTCTAAGACCTCCCTTTCCAACTGCTGTATCGCCGCATTTCTCCATCGGCTGGTGCCCCGGGTGTAGTCACGGCAGATGAGCTTGGCGCGCACCTTCCCTAGATCCCACCATCGCCGCACCAAGGGAAAGGCACGCCGCCGCTCTCGCCAGGCCAGCCAGAACTCCCGGAAGGACATCACAAAGCCCTCATCCTCCAACAGGCTGTTGTTAAAATGCCAATAGGCCGGCCCTGGCCTCTCTGCACGGAGGGAGGCTGTTATGGTGGCTAGATGATGGTCGGAAAATGGGGCCGGCCGAATGTTGGAGGAGTGGGCTCATGAAAGATGGAAACGGGATAAATAAATACGGTCCAACCGAGAGTGGTGTGACCGATGGGTCTCCACCTGGACAAAGGTGAACGTGGAAGTGTCATCCGAGTGGTGGTCACGCCAGGCATCCACTTGGGAGTGATGTTCGACTATTTCTCGGTGAATGTTCATGGCAGCCGGAATCAGCTCGGCCCCTGAGTGGTCCTGCTCCTCGAGGGTGGTGTTAAAGTCCCCTCCCAGGACTAGGCACTCATGAGAATCTAGGGTGCTGAGGAAGTCGGACACCCGCTGATAGAATTGCAGCCGCTTCGGTCTCATGGTTGGGGCATAGATGTTAACAAGGTTGATCACGAGCCCCTCCATATGAACCCAGAGATGCAGCAGGTGGCCAGGCACAGCCTCAGTGACCCCCTAGCACCTCGGGCCCTAGGTCGGGGGAGAACAGGGTCGCCACTCCAGCCTGTCGAACCGTGAAATGGCTAAAGTAGACCCCGTCCCCGCACTCCAGCCGCCAGCTGTCCTCGGCAGTCAGATCCATATGGGTCTCCTGCAGGAAGACCACCGAGTCCCCCCCCCTCCTGAAGGAAAGAGAGTACCTGGGACCTGCGGAGAGCCATCCTACAGCCCCTGGTGTTCAAAGTTGCAATAATGAGAGGCATCATGCGGAGGGCTGGGGGGGTGGGGGTTCCCTGTTGGCGGGGGTGTTTGCAGCCCCCAGCGGGTCACTCAACAATCCGTGACCCATCCCGTAAGTGAATAATTTATCACAGAAGCTGTGGACCCGCCCGTAGGCCGTGGCACCTTGCCTTCCTGTCCCTCTACCCTCTCTTATAAGGGCTCTTGTGGCTTGGAGGATTTGGTCAAAGTCTCCCCATCACTGGAGAGCTAGCTGTACCTTGTTGCGGGAGCCACGGACGTCTTCTAAAAACTCCCGCAATGCTTTTCACAGCTCATGGAGGGGTGGGGTTGCGATTTCTCTGTTATTCCCTGGTGGGGCTCTTGGTGCAGCCTCTTGGTCCGCTGAGGCGGGCAAACAGGGTGCAGACCACCGACGGGGTGTCTGACAGGTCAAAGTTATTAGGTCCATCTCAAGCCTTGGGGTAGAAGGGGATGGCGGAGGGAAGATTGCAGCTCCTAATGGGTCGCGGCAGGAAAATGCAAAGGCTGCCCTTTGGGAGGGATCCACAAAAAAAGGGAAAGAAATAACCCTAGGGGCAGCAATAGCATTGCAGGAGGAGGTGGATTGGGCAGGGACAGGGGTGGGGGCAGGGGCAGAGGCGAGGCTCTGGGCTTCAGGAGGCAAGCAGCTGAGAGGTGGCACCTCCCGAACAGATTCGAGGGTTAAGGGGGTAAGGAGGGGGCTCCCAGTGATGCCAGGTGCAGGCTCTGTGGTGGATTTGGCAGCCATGGCATCAGGTGGTGGACTACCTTCTGTAGGGTCCCCACCTGGGAAGGTGGTTAGGGGGAGGGAGCATGGGGAAAGGGGGACTGGAGTGAGGTTGCCCAGATCGAGGCCAGCTGGCAGAAGGTCATCCTCTCCCTGGGTGACCAGGGTCAAACCTAGGGCCTCAATCTCCTCATACATGGAGGAGAGGTTGTCTTCCGCCACCCCAGGGGTCTCCCCTCTGGCGCCCGCTTCGACAGTCGCCTCGGGGTTCGCGGCAGTTTTGGGCGATGTCCAGGCAGAAGGGGCTTCCCCAGGGCTCTCGGAGGGAAGGGTCTCCCACGGAGGGGAGATCCTACCTTCCAGTGCTATCGTGTCTTCCCCACCCGACACCAGCGGATGGATCTCACTCATGGGCAGAGGGAAGGCTCGGTGTCAGTGCCCTCCTTCCTGGTCTTCATGGGGGCCTCTGCATCGGATTTGTAAAGCAGAGCTCAAGCCTTCCGCTTGCCTCGCTTCCCCTGGACAAGGTTCCAGCCCTCCATAGCATCGTCTGGGGGCTGGTTAGCAGGGGTTGTGTCAGGGGCCAAAGGCGATGGTTCAGGGGCTCGGGAGGGTAACGGTGAGGCAGCATGGGGGAGGGGGAGTTCCCCTTGGGGCGGGCCCTCTCCTGTTCCCTGTATTATCTTTGCTGCACCCTCCTCCATGGGCTCTGCTGGATTGTTAACAGCGAGGGCGGGGCTCCCTCGCTCATCTGGGCACTGTAGGGGAGGTGTCCCTTGGGCCCGGGTGGAAGTAGCGGTGGATTGAGCAGAAGGAGAAGTGGTTTCAGGTGCCGGGTGGCTAGGGGCGTCGGCAACAACGGAGCTGATGTCCTGCTGGGTTTCGGGGGTCTCGGGTGCCCCTCCCCGCCGGGCCAAGGGGCAGTCTCTTCGGACATGCCCTTCTGATCAGCAGAGGTTGCACCGGGCCTCTCCCGTGGAGTAAAAGACCCGATAGTGGGCTCCCTGGTAGGGGACTAGGAAGGACCCCTCGAGCGCCTCCGTCACTTGCCGCCGCCGGCGGTAGAAGCTGCACTTGCCGGCGGAAGGAGAGGACGTGACAGAGGGTGGGGTCCTTGCAACCCAACGAGAGAGGGCTGATGAAAGAGACGGGTTTCCCCAGGGTGGAGAGAGAGGGTAACAGGGCGGGATTGGGTAGAAAAGGAGGGACGGAGGTCAGGACTAGGCAGACGCCCAGGTCCTCTAGCGGCTCCAGGGGGGTGAACACCACCCCCCACCGCCAGGCCCTTCTCCACTGCCTCTTGCCTTAGCCTTCGATGCTAAGAAAAGGATGACCTTCCCGTACATTTTGGAGGCCGCCACAATAGCCATGGGTCCTACCACCCTCGCCAACGCCTGCACGTATGTCTCCACGTGGGGCGAGGCGGGCACCAGGAGGCAATGGATGCTGTGTTTCCTGGTCATGGTGGGAAAGGAGCCCCAGCCGCTATTGATGGTAGCAGAGGCGATGGGTGGGCGAGATGACGAGACGGCAGAACAATCAGGAACCTTCTGGAGACAATTAAGACAGACAGACTGATTAGAACAGCTGCAGCCAATCAAGAAGCTGCTAGAATCAATTAAGGCAGGCTAATCAGGACATCTGGGTTTAAAAAGGAGCTCACTTCAGTTTGTGGTGCACATATGAGGATTTGGGAGCAAGAGGTATGAGGAGCTGAGAGTGAGAACACATACTGTTGGAGGACTGAGGAGTACAAGCATTATCAGACACCAGGAGGCAGGTCCTATGGTGAGGATAAAGAAGGGGTTGGGAGGAGGCCATGGGGAAGTAGCTCAGGGAGCTGTAAGTGTCGCACAGCTGTTCCAGGAGGCACTCTAGACAGCTGCATTCCACAGGGCCCTGGGCTGGAACCCAGAGTAGAGGGTGGGCCCGGGTTCCCCCCAAACCTCCCAACTCCTGGTCAGACACAGGAGGAGTCGACCTGGGCTGTGGGTTCATGAAAACCGCCAAACTGAGGGCTGCGTGAAGCTCCAAGGCGAGCAAATCCGCCAATAAGTGCAAGACCCGCCAAGGTAGAGGAGGAACTTTGTCACAACTGGTGTAAGAAGTGGGATCTGGTGTCCACGGCACAGCGGAAGAAGAAGGGTGTTTGGAAAAAAAACAAAAAAGGGAAGAGGGTTTATTTTTATTTTTTCACCACAATGGAGGAGGTAGTGTGGGCACTGATACAAGCTTAGGCTGCCCAGCAGGAGGCTACTCATGTCCAGGCAGCCGCCCAACAGTAGGCAGTGCGCCTGCAGCAAGAGACTAATCACCTGCTGATGGACCAGGCTGCTCAAGACCGGGCTATGTTGCGGGAACTGGTAAACCAGGTAAAGGCCCTTACAGAGCTGAACCGCAGCCATGATGGGATGCAGATCATGCGGGCCAGCAATTGGCTGCAGAAAATGATGCGGGAGGATGATATGGAGGCATACTTCCTGGCCTTTGAGAGGACAGCCCTGCGGGAGGCTTGGCCCCGAGAACAGTGATCTGGCATCCTCACTCCATTCCTGTGTGAGGAGGACCAGAAGGCCTACTATGATTTGCTTGAAGAGGCTGTGGCAGACTACCCCCCGCTGAAAGCAGAGATCCTGGCCAGATCTGGGGTAACGACCGCAGTGCGGGCCCAGCGATATCATGAATGGAGATACCAAGAAAACAAAACCCACAGGAGGAGTTGACCTGGACCGTGGGTTCATGAAAACAGCCAAACTAAGGGCTGCTGTGAAGCTCCAGGGCAAGCTAATCCGTCAATAAGCACAAGACCCACCAAGGTAGAGGAGGAACTTTGTCACACTCTCAAGTCAGGTGTCACTGCTGTCAGTCTAGTAAAACTAGAGGCTATGTTATTTGGGAAGTAGGAATAAATTTGCATGTCACTGCATTGCCTGTGTTATACCTGATCTGTGGGTAGTTAGAGCCAGTATCTGGGACTCCCAATCTGGCATCATTGAATGCATAAGAAAGACTTAAAATAAAATCCTGGGTTTTAAAGTAAAAAAGAAACAAACAAACAAAAACAAATTTGTAAGAAAGAAAAAGAAAATGTTGCCCAGTTGGGGTCCTATTCTTCACAGCACAACAATCCCTAAATAAAAATGGAAGCTGAAATTTCAAACTAATGTTTCAAATGTGATGAGGCAAATGAAGATCAATGTTTATCTTATAAAAGCTTCCAAGAAGTCCTTTTGAAGGAAATATTTGGGCAGCTTAGGGTTAGAACGTTCAGTGCTGACAACCCCAAAAATTAAAAAATCACGAGTCAGGCCACAAAAATTCAGAGATTGATTTAGCAATCATTAGATTTTTCTTAAATAATACATTTCGGATTCTTTTTATTTCCCTTCTGTTCCGCAACCATGAGGGCTGGAAACTTGTTTTTGTTTTCATTTTGTCATTTTAAATTAAACCTGAGATTCTCCCCTCCAAGGGCATGGGCTGTAATAAACACTAGCTATCATGAGACTTGTGATGAAATTGTGAGATCTGGCAATGCTGTGTGTTCCAAAGGCTCTGCGCTGTACCTTTCAGAGGCTGGAACCGGATGCGCTGGGCAGAAGCTCATACATGTGAGGCAAGGCAGATCAGCGCTGAGTGATTTCTGAACAGCTCAGGAAGAGGTGGTGCATTGCTGTGCTTTCCCAGACCACTCCTGAGTCACAATTGCTTCCCTGCTTCTCTCTTCTTCCAGGGGATGGCTGGAAATAAACAGCAGCAAATCACTATCCTGACCATGCCACAGCTCCGCCAGCTGGAGTGTTGGGGAAAGGGGGTGGAGGCAAGACTTCTCGCATTGCCTGGCCCTCCTCACCCCACTCGCTCCCCATCAGCGTTGCGTGGATGCAAGCAGGCATGCAGTGCCCCTTTACCCTGAGCACCCAGACCAAAGGTCCTGGTAGTCTACATAGGGAAATGAGGGGAGATCTTTCTCTCCCTCCTGCGGCTGCATGGGTGTTTAGTATGGGCTACAATTTGGTCCTGAAGGGGGACAGAAAGAAAACATTTCACCCCAGGGTCTAAATTAACTATGGCAGATGTATTACAGGCAATGAGAAAATGGTCGGCTAGGCAATAGTTCCAGGTAGACTCACAGCATCAACAGCACTGAAAAGTGTTCAAAGAACTTATATAAAAACCTCTTGGGAATAAGGACGCTGTACACTCGAGAGAAAATCTTGGTCGCAACTGAGAAAACTCAGCATAGAACCGTTTGTGATCAAGCAAAAGATCTAATTTTCCCCTGGCACCTTCCTTTTGTGCTCCGAAGGCTCCTAATGAAAAATATGCATTCAAAAGATAGAGATGAGGGTTTTTTAGTCGAGTGTGAGCTGAGAAGCAGCTATTCATGGAAGCAAACCCTCAGCAGTTAATTTGAAACACTCTACCCGCTAATATCAGAGTGGGCATTCAGAACAGAGAGGGTGTGTTTTGGACGGAGCATATTTTTATAGTTACTATGCGATACGCCAAGAAAAGAGAACAAAGAAAAGCGATGGGAGGAAAGGACGGATAGAGTGGATGTGGTTGCATTGACATTACTATAATTACAAAAGTTTCCCAAAGCGCCCTACATATAAATGCGGTATACATTACTGGGTACTAAAGGTATATCATCCAACACACAGTTAAAAGTGTTCCTAAATTTATGCAGAGTAAATACATCATCAGCAGGAAGGTCTGGAGAGATGATATCGCTGCTAAACACCCTTGGTACTCCTTTGATCGTCATTTCTCCTTCTGTTTCTGTCCATTACATGCTGAATGGATAAAAGGAGTCAAACACCACCGAGACAATCCTTGAGCCACTTTCAAAGACAGCAACATAGTTAAGTATTTGCATAGTCCCATTAGTTTCAGTGGATTATTCAGACACTTAAAACTACGCATGTGCTTTCTAGGTAAGAGCCAACCTGAGTGTTCTCAAATTCAGCGCTAAAGATACCACCAGAAACATGAAACGTACACTTGCCATTTTAAGCAACAATAATTTGTTTAGGAGAGCTCAACTAAGAGGCCATATCCAGTATTTGGAAAAGGTGCTTTGTTTTTCATCTGGACATATTGTTGAGAAACTAAGTTACACAGTTAGTTCTAGTGGATCCAGTGCAATGGGTCTAGTACATTCAGCGCAGGTTGATTTAATGACTAGTGTTCTCTGATTATCATAATAAAGTACAGGACCCTGCTAAAGGGACAACCTCTCTACACTAAAATGTTGCTCTTTTAACAGATTTACAAGCGTTTGTTTAAGAATATTAAAAATAGATATAATTGGGTTACCCCTTACTGCTTTGTTTAGGAATCTGCTCTGCAGCTAACTGTTCTCATGACTTGTTGGAGACTCTGGTATAGTTTAAAAGGCATATTTCAATAATATTAAATATATGGTAAGACTAAACAATTCTCTTTCCCATTGGTGAAGAAGGCCGTCAGTGAAATGATTGTTACTATATATTTGAAATGTCCCAATAGCTTTCAAATGGTTGGTTATTTTTACAAAGCAGTGTGAAAAAACCTCGATTAAAATAGTTCACTTGAGAAAACAAAGAAGTAACTGTGGTTACAAACTTTATCATGTTTAACCTCTCTGCCTCACTTTCTCTGTAAAATATAGATGAAAACAATAACACCAATCTGGTAGAGCTATCGTGAGGATTAATTAGCTAACATATTTGAAGCACTTTATATGCATTCCAGGTATTTTTGGTAGAAGTGGGTAATAATTGGCTAGCATTCAACAATGCACATCTGTAACCAAATTAACCATTGAGCTGTGGTTGTATATAATCTGAGTGTCCTTCCTTTTGCTACCCAAGGTTTTGGGAGTATTGGCAAGTATTTGATGGTATGCTGGGTCTTTTTCATCTCTAGCTATTATGATTCTATAATGGCTTAACTTTCCGGAGAAGGTAAAAATGTTGGTCCCAACCTACAGACGTAGGTCCACTGGATTTTGGATAAGTGGCACCAAAAGTGGAACCATGAACTAGCTGCTCTCATCAGGGCTAGCCTTGGGAAGATCCGTGGGGATAGCCTTATGGGAGTCCTTGATGCTTGCGTCCTGAAGAAGTTGTCCTGCCTGGAGGAAGCAGGCACAGTGTAGTGTAGCGGAGTGAGGCCTCCCCACAAATTAATGAGCATCCTCCTGTCTGAGGTTCACCTTCCCTATGGATCCCCAGGATCTGCTGGGTTGGGAGGCTGACCCTCACAGTTTTCTGGTCCGTCTGCCTCCCTCCCATGGATTTCTTTTCTGAAAAGGGACCTAGGAGGCTGGAGGGAAGGTGGTCTAGCCACCTACAGTAGTTAAATGAGATCCCACACATCACTCTATAGAGGTCTCCTACTGAAACCCTCCTGATTAATTGATGGAATTTCATCTATGCATATCTCTATATGTTTTCTGTATAAGTCACGCCTCCTCTCTGTAAGGGGAAGGAAGCAAGGCAAAGCAAGTTGGTGTTTGCATCAGGGAGCGAGAAGACATGGGGAACGCGCTCTTCCATTACTTATGTGCAGGGCCATGTTAAGAAAGAGTTATGTTTAAACACAATTCCTTAGACTAGTTTACTCTGAAGCTGTGTCCCTTTTATCAGTGGAACAGAACCAGAGGAAATAGCTTGGAGAGCTCAATAACTGTAAATTAGCGACACTTTTTAAAACTTTGACTGTAGCTTTTTCTGTCTACATGGCTCAAAGACACTAAAGGACGGGAGAGATGGGGGACAGATAATGTACATTGCTGAGGATACATATGAAGCTCTGGCAGTAGGGGTAGATATTCAATAAAGATTTTAGCGACTAGGGGACACTTGAAGAAGCATATTTCGGAGTCTCCAAGGCATGGACCAGTTTTTTCAGCTTCCTAAGATGTTCTGCTCTCACACTGAGGGAGTCCAGGTCTCCAGAACTGCTCTGCGTTTTCCATTCACGCAAGGTAGAGGTAGAGGATTTTAACTTAAGACAAAAAATCTAAGAGAATTGGAGCGGAATATGATCCCTACAGCAATATTTGGCTGCCTTTTGAGACGGAACCCTGGCCCGTTCCAAATTCTACAGCTGTAGAAAATGTTCCAGACCATTGCAAAGGGCTGATCATTTTTTATACAACCCGAAATCAAGCGCTGGACTTGTGTTTGACCGCTGACTTTAGCTCCAACTTCGGAGTCTTACTCTTTAAATTGAAAGATGTTTATGTGATAATATGTCAAAGTAAGAATCAATGTATTTTGTAATGCAGTTCTATATCAGGCGTGTTTTATTTGTAGGAATCTTCGATCTGTCTAGGGTCATTTTCCATTTCTTGTCCATTGCAAGCACCAAGAAAGCTGCTGCCAGTTACCTAACCTGTGACACAGATGGCCACAATCGTTTTAGTTAAAATAAAAACTGAAACACGAGAAAATCAGGGCAATTCAAAGCTGACTCTGCATCTGCAGCAAGAAAGGATTACCTTGGTACCATGTGCTCTTCTAGATGCAATCTTTGACACACACACAAAATTGAATTGTGTCTTTTGTTATCCCCCACTTCCTAGTCTTCGAGGTGACCTTGATGCATGAATGTGAAAGCCTTATTATCACCCCTGTAGAAACCCTAACTTGGCTTGTACTGCTCTGACCTTGTCACTATTCTTTTCTTACACTTGGCGCTTCGAACGGTGTCTAACAAATTAGTGAAGCTAGCAAGCCTTAAAGCAGATTACTGCAGGACAGAAGAGGATAAAAGAGAGAGCAGCGCAAAGCTCTGCCTTGAGAATATAAAATGAGTTCTGGTAATAACATACCGGGTGGGAGAATATGAAAATAATCTATTCGCATAGGAAATAGTACCGAGGATATGGAAACGGGGCAACCGAAATGTATTCTCACTGTAGCTTGCAATGATCCTACTCTACCCGGCTGCTTCGCTTTTTTCTCCAGTTTTCTTATTTTTTTAAGGACGCCAGACAAATACGTGGTTGTTTTGATGGTTACATATTTTCGGTGTTAGTAACTAACATAGTCCCTCCATAGTTTTAAATTAATATCGCATGTAAGAAGCATACGAGAACATCAGTCAGGAAAAGGGTCTAAAGGGCCACATAAAAAATGTTGGTTTCGTTCGGTTAATTTATCTGTGTTTGATTTTTACGTGTTGGTACTATGATTGCAATGATCAGGAAATATACCAAGTGTGAAATCAATGCTTTGACTAGGAAAATAGCTGTTGTTACTTGCACTCCCCTATAAATATTGTTTTTAAAATAACAATTGATTGCTCTGTTTTTCATTAATGGAAACTCTGTTTCCACTTGAGCAAGAGCATTTTTAACGAAAAAAAGTCATGAACGTTAAAAAATAAAGAGTGCCTTAAAGTAAGGATGATACTGGAATTAGACAATTGTCCTAATAAGTAGAAGTGACATAATAACGATTATGTGTATTGCACTCAGGTGTTTTCTCTTTGTAAAGTATGACAACGCAAAACCTGATTAGAAAATTAATATTTTTAGAATACGTTGAGGATGTGTTACCAAAACTAAAAGTAGGCTTCGGGGTTGTCTATAGGAACCCCCTGTTTAGGAAATCTCCACTAATCCAATTAGAGAAAGCCCTTACTTTGTGTGTCGTGACAGGTTTCAGAGTAACAGCCGTGTTAGTCTGTATTCGCAAAAAGAAAAGGAGTACTTGTGGCACCTTAGAGACTAGCCAATTTATTTGAGGCTAAGCTTTCCTGAGCTACAGCTCAAATGCATCCGATGATGCATCCTTTTCTTTTTGTGTGTCGTGTTAAACTTGCATAGCTGCGACATAACAATCAGACCTCTGCGACCCATAATAGCTGCTTTAGGAACTGTCAAGAGAAAGGGATGCTAGTTGAATCCGAAATCATTTAGATGCGCATTCGGCAGAAGTTCAGTCTCTGGTTATGACAGAACGGGCAGGGAGTATCCTTGCGTCTGGTTCACCATGCATCGGTTCTCAGTGGACTAAAAACCCGAGTGCTTTGCGATCGAGATATGACAGGTTTCTGGATCCTCCCTGCACGTGATGGAATGGGAAGGGATTACTTCCAGGGAGGGACCTCGCTAACGTTGCTCTAAAGTAATGGCTGGCTACAGAAAGAAAAACAAATATAAGCAGCCATCACTTAAGACCCTGTCTAGCCTCGGATGCTGAAGTGTCCATTGTGTTGAGTTACTAACATGTGGCTGTGACTATCCCAACAGTTCTGGAGGCAAAAATTGCTTCCCAGTACCAACTGAGAGAAAGAGAGAGAGAGAGATCTCCTAGTAATCCTAGTCCCTTTGGAAAGTTATCTCTGTTGCTTTCAGATATTAATTTGAAAAGAATCGACCCCGCAGTCCTCACACCGCGAA
This sequence comes from Caretta caretta, assembly GCF_965140235.1. Lineage (NCBI taxonomy): Eukaryota > Metazoa > Chordata > Testudines > Cheloniidae > Caretta > Caretta caretta. The sequence continues at coordinate 80,093,659 of NC_134211.1, forward strand.
AGCCCTCAATCGCTCTGCGAGTCTATGGGAAATTCCCTGGGGCCCGGATGATTAAATAGGGCCCTTTGTATTGTTTCGTTGTTATGATATAGTTTAATTGAGCAAAGTAGTTGACTCTCAATCCATGTGTAAATCAAGATCATTTTATTTTACTCACAAGGGCAAGCGCCATTGACTGCAATAGGATTATTCTAGGGAGTAGAGGCAAGCAGGATATGATCCGTAGTATAAACAGTCACCTACGGCCGTTTCGACCATATTTTGTTTGTTATGAATATGCTCCAGGACGTGACGATCCTGTACATTTAGTTCTACGCTTTTGTCCCAAAGAAACAGGGCGCTGGGCCTTGCACAGGTTTGGCCTTGGTGAAATCCGTCACACTGGTCCACTCACATCATCACTCCGCAGCAGAATACAAATGAATTGACTGATTCCCGTTCATTCCACAGACCAAACGGGACCCCTCTTGAGTTATCAGTGGCTCAACAATATTTTCCTGTATGCATGGCTGCGGCACCGGGTTGCCAATATAACAAGTTTATCAGCTGGGCTATTAGACAGTGAAATCTAGCTGCTGCTCTGGGAAATGGGGAACGAGAGGGAAGCAAATTGCATGTCTCAGCTTTTAGTGAGCTATCTGCCAAGGGTTCCAAGCAGGGAGAAGTAGGAGCCTTTTGCTTCTTCCTAAAGGAATCTGAGAGCATTAAATTGGAGCTCTGTCTGTTTGCCGCCAAGTACCTCTCTTTAGAATATGTTCACATTAGGTATGATAATAATAACAACAAACGTGGAGAATAATGAGACAGGAGCGCATTTGACAGTGTGTGAGAAACTCAAATACAGCTGCACTGGCTTTGTCTTTGGTTCACTCACTTCCCCACATTTAGTTCCCCAGATAGACAGCGAGGAGAGGAAACGGAGTGCAGCATGACAATGAGTTTTGTAAATAGCAAATGGAAGGATTTGATTTTCTCTTCCCCACCCCCGGGTTGGTTTTACCCGCGATCCAAATAACCTTCCTCATAGGACGCTTCAAAAAAGAGAATGCGCAGGGTGGGGGGGGGGGTCATAATTGCAGGTTCCCTTTGGAGTTGGAGTTAAAACGCCGATGGCTCTGGTTGCAGAGGAAAGGTACAGAGGCCGCCTCAGCTCAGGCTCCGCCTGAAGGCGGTGTTTTATTGGTGGGGGTTTATTTACAGTCAGCTCTTGAAAGCACCCAGCGCTTCAGAGATGGGAACTTTGGGCTCCATTCTGCAGTCCTGGCACGCCACGCTCCCCGGAACGCGGGATCGGGCCTTTGCTCGTTGAACTGAGAACAAATATTCTGTCTCTCCAGCGAGCGCCCTGAATGAGGGTGTAAACTGGGTTCGGTCTTCAGGGGCGACACGTATTTTTAACTCTGCATTTTTTTAAAGCAAAAACACTGTCGTTGTGAGGGTAACTTTTTTCCCAACTTGGTTAAGTAAGTCAAACAGGGGACTGCTGGAATATCGCTTCCCATGCGTTATGTCTCTCGGTTAATATCAGCAAAGGCATTCGGTTTAGTTCAGTGCTCTGCTTTGTGGCAAAGCGTCTGAGAACCGAATTACGATGAATCATTTGTGTCTGTCAGACTCCATGACCCCACTCCCTTACTCCGTTCATACAGCAACCTCTTTTCGAATCCCTTCTTAATTCAGTTTATTTTAAAAGTGTATTCTTGCCCTTTGTCTCATTCTCCCACACACAGACCATTGTTATAGGAGGTCGAGTTAAAAATATATTTGCAGAACATTAATTGCTCAAAACTTTCTCTGCTTTATTATTGAAGTGGAACACAGCCTCCTGATGATGGGACTGTCTTTTGATTGCCTTTAAACTGTCTCGTGCTCGTTCTTTCCTAGTTTGCTGATCTCCTCAGTGCCCATAACCATTTTCTTCTTTCATTCTGTATCCGTATGGTGCTGTAGTTCTAGCAGCTGGATCAGGTCTGGCTAGCACTTAACGTGATACAGAAATAGCCCCTAAAGTTAGAACAACTGCAGTTCCCATTTGCCCTCTCCCTTGCGCTCTGCATAGCGGTGGCTGTTGTGCCTTCGCTGAATTGCTGAGTTTGGCTGAGCATGCCAATAACTACCTTTCTGGACTTCTTTATCCATTGTGTTTTCAAATGGTCATTCAAAGCCTTCTCTCTTGCTACTGTTGCAACGTCTGTTCACGAGAAAGGACTGAAGCCAGATGCCGAGTTTCTTAACTTTTCTTTGGGGAAGGATAAGAAAGATATAAAAAGTGCTATCGCAAAAGGAAATCGCTTAAAATCCAGTCGAGGTCTGCCAAGTTCCTGGCAATGCAACCAATGAAACTGCAATAATAGACTGAAAAGTGGTTAGGGTTTTCTTTATTGTTTTGTTTCGTTTGTTTGTTGTTGTTTTATTTTGTTTTCCGTTAAATCGATACACCCGACAAGGTCTGCCGAAGGGGAAAGATTATTTGAGTTGTTAATGAGAGTTGACACTAATTCTTAAATAGGATGATTTCATTTAGTCAAGAATGCGTCAGATTTTCCTATTTTTCTTACAACGCGCAGAAAGTTACCATTATACACTTTGTGCAATCGTTTTAATGATGCTGCCACTTAACTGTTATACCTGGGAAATATAGATTCCTTAATCGGTCTTGATTCTTTCTTTTAATGTCGGTCTTCTGCATGGAAAGGGAGAAATGGAGGTGTGCGTGTTTTCTTTTGCAATGCCTTGATTACAGAAATACCTCAATGCAAAAATACCCTAACACAGTAAGCAAGAAAACGATTGCATTTATAGAGGTTAGGGGCACAGACAGTTTAGCTTGTACCGAAAACTTTGGAACATCTACACGAAGAAGTGCCTGATGCTTTGAAAATCAGAGGCGAAATCTTTTAAGAAGTTTGCATTCGTTGTGCAAATGGTAAACGGGCCTATGAATGGGTCTTCACTAAACTTCATTGCCAGTTTTATTAATCTAACAGGTATAGCACATGTCTTGTGTCCGTGAAGAAACGGGGTGGATGTGCTACTTTGGAAAGTAGGTATCATCATTACTTAGGAAAAGAAAGCTGGGCTTCAGTGAATACTGTGCACAGTCGAAGCGCCTTGAATTCAGACGCTGCAGTTGCGCGTCTCGGTCACGAGATGTCGCTGATGCAGTTCAGATCACGGTTGTAGGTTTTTGTTTTGTTTTAACTGCGCTTTAATGAAAAGTTATAATCCTATAATGAAAGTTCTTGGATCTCCCCACCACACAAATATTCGATTTGTAACCGATAGGTTAATCATTTTTCTGAAATAAATTATAATGTTTGGGGCACCAGGATCCTCTGATTTTTTTCTCTCTGCGATTGTTTGCATCCCTGTGAATGTTCTGGCATTACTTTTTTTTTTTTTTTTTTTTTTCACTGGTTATTCGAAGTGTTTGAGAGTCCTTGTGTTTCTTACAAGTTCGAGCAGCTTGAAGGAAAATGAGAAAATTGGTCACCGTTAATGGTCAGTCATTATTAAAAACGACAAACCTACACTACAGTAGGGGGGAAATGCGATCGCAGAAGGGGTTTGAAATAAACCCTTGCCAATATTAGGAGAGGCAGCTGATGTGAATTTCCTTCACATAAGACGTGCTTTGGTGGAAGTTTACAAACGGGGAGAGGGGAGGGTTAGCTAAAGATCTCAGTTCCTCCAGACTCGGGATTTAGGGTCTCTTGTAGGGGATATTTGTGGAGTAACTCGTTGTAACGTGTGCTTTGACTGACTGCCGTAGGAGGAGAAAACTCACACACCAGTTGAAATTGTTGGCATCAAAGAGTGGAGAAACCAGGGCTCCCGCTAAAAAGTGGTTAGACTTACCCCCTCTCCACCAGCCCCCTCCCCTTTTTTCCACCCCAAAAGGTTGTGTCCTGTAAATAAAGGGAAACGGTTCACATCCATGGCTGCCCCTCGGAAAGGCTCGAAAGATGAGTATTTTTGTTGTGTTAAGTGGTCGGCATTAGCAGCCTAAACACGTAGAAAAAGGCTAACATCTGCGGTTTAATAAAATGCAGAAAAGAAATGATAGACCTGTTAGTTCAAATGGGAGCCACTCGCTTGGCTCATAACAAAAAGAAACGTAACCACCAGGTTCACTATTGTTTGTTGGAGAGTGGGGAGGGAGAAAGGAACCTCCCCCCTTAATATTTTGTTAAGTTTTAAAACATCAATATTTTTTGCAAAGCCTGTCTGTTTTGAACATTCACTATCGTTAGACAGGAGTGGAATAATGAAGAAGAGAAAGTATGAGCAACGTTGGCCATTCTTAGCCTATTAAGGATCCGCTGGGGAAACAGACACAAATAGTCTGAACCTAAAAAAAAAAAAAAAAAAAAAACCAGGTTTCAAAATAATACACTCCTCTAACTAAAAACAATTGTTGATCTCTGAATTATTGTTCCAAAATTGTTGCACGTTTTACCTTTGCCTTATAACACTCTGATGTAAAATTTAATCCGCAACTTAAATTTCAAAAGCCATCTATGCCCTGGGTCTAAAACAAATAAATTCAGACACGTGTGATGCTTTATTTGTAAACTTGTATCAACGAATTGCACGTTCCAGGCGAAATATTTAATTGACTCTTAGGGTCTGATTTCAATCTGCAAATTCAGGGATCCATATGATACTCCCCAAACTGGAATCAATGGATGTTCCAGGCAATGCAGGATCAGACTCTTTATGTAGTAATAATCACTAAAAAGGAGCAAATATTTGACAAGAAAGAATGATAAATAAATAGATATATTGTTCTAATCGGAGGCAATCAGAATAAGGAAACTCTTGAACGTTTGCTTAAACTCCCCTTGTGTTTTCTAATGTTTGAACTAAGGTGTTTGAATCACATCACCGAGGTCTTGCGTGTAAACCAACTCCACGGGTTTATTTGTATGGTCAAAATATTAAGCGGCACTCTTTCTCCTTCTCTGGATTTCTCAGCAAGGGCTCAGAACTGAGCAGACACAACTGAATTGTACCCATAACTACTAAGCAATGGGGGCAAGGTATTTATTGTCTAAACAGATTAGTCTGTTGATGGTGTAGCTGGTATTTTTTATATATCAAAGAGTAAATGAATTAAAGGTAAAGCAATATTAGTTTTCATATGACACAATCATTGCATAGGCTGCCTTTAATCACTTTGTTTTTTGTTTTGAGGTCTCATTAGAATTCTTCCACGCTCATCATCACGTATAGAAACCTGGACAGTGTAACCTGCATTTCTAGCGACTGATTGAACAATCCTTAAATACATCAGTTTCTGATAACAAGACAAAAGTAGTTCTTCAAGGAAAATAAAAAAAAATCTTCACATCTCCCACAGGCATAGAAGAGGCCGCCTGTAAAAGGATTCCTAGATCATGTCAACAGTTAACAAACTGAATCGGAAGAAGCAAATATTGTGATCATTGTTATGGGTAAAATCGGAGCAGAATGTAAAGAGGAATATTAGCTTTGAGTTTTGAGGTAATCAGTGATTAGATATGTGTTAAGCATAAAGATCTTTTCCTGTAGATGGCGTCCTTTGAACACTGAGTAACCAGTAACAATGTAACTCAGGGAGGCTGTATTAAGCTTCGGGTAGTAAAATAATTAGTATTCTTTTTTAGATATTTATTTATTGCGAGGGGAAAGTCATTGATTTCTCATAGGCAAAAGTGTGTTTCTCCTTCACGTGGACGCAAATAAAAACTGTTTGAATAAATAAGTTGTTTCTGAACATTTTGTTGTCAAAGTGTTAAATGTTCCCGTCATTTTTATTCAAACACTAACATGATTACAACCAATTATATATTCACCAGTGTTCTTTATTTTAGAGTAATTGTACTTGTCACTAATAAAACAGAGACATAATAGATCGCTACTATTCTGGATTTTAAAGCAATTTTCTGTAATTTGATTGAATTATACATCGTCTCTGCTACTTTTTTATTATTTCTATATTTTGGAATCCTGTTTTCTTGAAAATTGCAGCTCTGTTCCTGTTTTGCTGTTTCTGAAGTAATGTACCTTTCTCTAAAATTCAGAAGTAGAGCCTCGTCCTTTTTGAAATGTGGAAAACCATATTTTTCAGTCGTAAATCCTTAAAGCTTTTTGGTCTTAAAATCCGAAAGTCCAGAGGAACGCATATACAGTACCAGGGTACTTTGCTCAATGTGGTACTCTGTCGTATGAGAAGGCAGTACACAAACACAAAAATGTTCCATGCGTAATAGGGTTTGATCACTTTATTGTAATGATTTTGTTGTGCTTCTTGGGCTTCAAAACAGAGGAACATGTCGAGACAAGCAGTTCAGTTTTTAATATTTATCAAGGGAGAATAAGTATAGACACAGTGCAACAGAAAAATATAACGCCAATTACATTTCTCCAAGCAATTAGAGCAATTATCTGTATACTGTTCGTATGTTCTTTTTTGGGTCGATTACAGGTAACAAGTCCAAGAGGTACTTGACTATCTTTAGGTATAGACTCTAGATAGATAGACACACAAATGAACTGTTCACGTATGGAAATAATGCATATTAGAAAGATGAAGCGCTCTCGGTTATTTCGCTCAGGGTTGCTGCAATATGCTAAGACGCATACGTATAGTTTTACAAATAAATCAAGATCTTAACACGATAAGCAACTATCTGTATAATACGCTGATGCCAGAAAATGCTCGAAGAATGCTACAAAGACTCTCACAGTTGAATTTAATATGACAAAATATATATCCACAACATAAAAAAGTTGAACATGATTTGCAAATTGTTAGAATATGTGAAATGGTATTGCTTATATGTTCTTAGAATGGCCAGACCCGAAGGTAGTCATTGTTCTTAATTCTTTGTATCTGAAAGTAAAAATAAGCATTGTAATTTACAATCTAGGTTGTTTAATTTAAGAGCCAGTTAGTTGTATTTAACCTATGACTGGTGGCGTCCATCTATGATAAAATCTCATTTATTTATTGCCGATGTATTATACTATTATGATTTATCATCAGAAAGATTAGTTGTATCCATCATGAGGAAAAAAGAGATACTATCTATTTTTAAACTAGTATAGTTTTATTCAATTGTAATTTGGAACTTCTCCTGTACATATAAATCTTCATACTATCCCATGATTATTGGTGTTTGGAACTAAGAGCAGAGAATATTTTCCAATACGCTCCTTTTACTAATAATATTTTGTCAGTACCCAAAGGGGGAGCAGTTTATTTGCTTGAGTTTCCTGAGCTACCAAGTTATTTTTTAGATGTTTATGTCTCAATTAAAAATAACAACATTCAACATTAATTTCCAAAAACTTCCTGAGAAACACAACCTCTGTCTGTGTGCGTATGTGCGTGTGCCTCATCTGAAAGGTGGAGAGGAGAAAACACACAAAGGAGAAAGGTCTCTGGAGAATTGTTTCTTTCAATATTTTTCCTCTCTACATTGTCATTGCATGGAGAGTCTGTCCGCAGCCGCTTCTCTTTGTTGGACAAATTAACGTCAAGGCAAAACCACAAACTCAGGTCTTTAGCGAAGCACAGTCCATGCTTGGTGGGAGGGACACAAATGGGGTTTAACTTTGTTGCCAGTAATTTTTGTTTGTTTGTTTTTCTGTGTTTGTGCTAGGGCTTGAAAGAGAACAATTCAAGAAACAAAGCAAAAACAAAACAAACACACAAAAAAGCAGGCTCTGTATAAAAGACATATCATATTATTAAAAATAATAAATGGAGACACCCACTGTTATGGGATGGTACCAGCCCTTCCCAAAGAAACTTATTTAACAATGATAGCAGTTAGGATAAGGCACAAAGCGTCTTTCCATCACCACCCCCACCTCCCCAAGAAAGGAAGAAAACATGGAGACCGTTCTGCCCGATATAAAGTGTATTGATAATAATGTACATAGAAAGTCATATCCCGGTAGCCTTACTCACGCGAGTAGTCCCAAGAGGCAATCAAGAATCGGTACGTACACAACCTCAGTCTTTCAAACTAGGGTAAATCCTATCCTGATACTTGGGATTTATCAGTCACCGCTACCGTATACTGTCTGAAATAGGCACCTTATATAGACGCAGCGCTTTCGTTTGAACCCAAAACACAGAGAAAGCTGAAGTTGTATTTGAAAGTGTAGAAGTTTACCAGGCTTGCAAGTGCCGTTTGGGTGCGTGCTTATTTTATCTGTATGTTTTATGTTGTCTATGGCATGTTGCTACCACTTGGCAGTGAGAAAGAATACTCAGCTTCTCTAGGGCCTCAAATCCTAGGTCCATAACTTAGCGTGTCCGATTGGGACTCTTAAGAAAAATCTGTACTCTCTGCTTTGGAAAGAATGGCGCTGAGCCACCTCAGCGATGGAACAGCTGTAGCAAAGATGGCTCGTTGAAATGACCAGGTATAACGCTAAGAGATCTATGGAGCGTCATCTGGCTTCGAAAATTCCCCACCAGTCTATTTTTTAAACGCGTCAGAATGAAATAAAGGTGTGTGTGTGTGGTAGGGGGAGGGGGCTGGGGAATGTGTTGTGTATTTCTTTTGCGTTAGCTACAGCTGTAAACCGCAAAACATTTATATTTGTCATTTCCAAAATAGTACATTTTAGGCGCCCCAAGGTAGCATTTGGAAAGGGTTATCGTGTGTGTTTGTTCCGTCCAGCAGCAGCTAAAGGTCTCGGTGTGGAGCGCTGAGATTTGCAAATCTTTCTTGCTCCCTTCATTTTCATCGTATGTTATCGCCAATTATTTAATTCGAGAGGCTAGCTTTGGCAAGTTTATATATAATCAGACTTTCTGTCCAGGCATGTTTTAAGAATCGATCATAGAGGTAAAGCGATTTCTTTAAATGTGCAGCATGAGACTTGAAACTTATTTACATTTTTATGTGAATTTTGTTATCTTCTACATCGATTCTGGAGATAATTGTCACTGGTATTTTATTATTATCATTATCATTACTCCTGTATTTCCCTTGTGAGATAGGAAGAACTTTTGCTGTACTATGTGGAGCATATTTAATTTATGCATGTGTTTGTAGACAGATACCCAAAACACTCTTGATAGTTTGGATTCTGAAGAAAATTAAATCAACATCTTAACATGAAAGTTAATATTTAATGCAAACGTGAGAAAATTCTCTTACAGTTACGAGCAAGTCAACTATTGCGAGGGTCTGAACACTCCAACACTTATTAATCTGATAAGATTATGAACGTTTAACATTTCCCGTCAGATCTCTAGCTTTATTTTGATTGGATTGGATTAGATTTAGATTTCGTTCTGTTCTGTATACCCGCAGAGGGAAATGTATGCTTTATAATGTTTACTCGTCTCTGTTTCTGTCACTCTTAATTCAATCTTGTTTCACCCTCACAACATCGATAAACGCTTCAGTCCCCTGCAGCAATGGTTTCCCATTTCCAAGTTTTCCTCCCTCTAGCATACGCTAGAAACTTAAATAAATTTAACGTTAGAGGAACCTTTTAAACATGGTTGATTGCTTTCATTGTTTTAATACTATCTGTCCTGGAGCTGGATAGACTCCTCCTTATACAGTATACAGTGCCCCACTGGCAGTTGTTTCTTTATGGTACAGTGTAGCTTTTCAAAGATCATCGAATGAGAAATTTAGCTCTTCTTGAAACATTTACCACCAGAGTAGTTCACCCCTTCGGCGGGGGGGGGGGGCGGGGGGGTTGAAGAGGTTGAGGAGGTGGGATTATAAAAAGTGGGGCCACGGGGAGAAATCACACAAGTGGCCCGAAAACAACGGGGGGAAAAAACCTTAAAATGTTTGTATTTAAAGGGTACTTGCAGGGTCTTCGGCACAATATGTGCTGCTCTCCTTAAAGGGGCTCTCAGTGCCAACAACCATTAGTCATCCAGTAGGAACTTTTCATTACAGATCTATCATTAGGGGGAGTTCCCCAGACGTCTCGTGAAGAAACCCGGCAGTGGATTTCAAAATGATCCAGTTTGATTCGCTTAGTGCCTAGGGACCTGCTTCAATAGACTGGAGAGATACTCACCAGAGTTTAAGGAAGTGCCTGGATCGCCCAGTGGTCTTTGCAAAATCCATTTCCTCTGTGGATTCCTAGCTTGCATCCGAAGCAGCTCCCAGTCTATCCTTGAAGTTAGCATTTATGGATCTCAAATAGGAGGCTCTCCCAGAGAATTTTTTTTCCAGGTTTTCAAGCAAATTTCCCTGTGCCACAATGTTATGATGGAAGGATGCTGAAATGACAGGCCCCGCAGACGCTTGTCTTAATCATCGGCTTCTTAATTTAGTTTTAGTGCTGAGGTTTTGTGTGTGCGTGCGTGTGCGCGCAAGAGAAACGCCTGACAACCTGCAGCTTCCTAATGAGTGACGAGGCAGGGCTGCTGCAGCGAAGTAACACTTCCCTGGTGTGAAGACCTCTCACTGGGAAGTTTAGTTCACTACTGTTCTCGCAAACCTAATCGTATAACCTGTAACCAAAACGCACAGAAGAAGGATACAACACGCTAAATAGAGTAACTTCTAATCACTAAATGTTAGCACCATTACCAGCTGTTAAGGATTAGATGAGAGTTGGCTAGAGAAAGGACACCTATACATTACTGTATATATGTAAACATATCGGTGTATTATAGTAATTAATCTGTCATCTATCTATCTTCACACATATTGTTAGTGCATTGCTACCTACACATCTAAAATGTCCTATAAGCAAGATATCAGTGGATGGTTAGGCTGGTTTGAAAGTAGCGCTTACTTTAATTGGTCAAGGAACGTGAAACAAATAAGGGAAGCTTATACCCACCGGGGCAAATATAGAGCACTTGATTGTATTTAATATGTCATTATTTGGATGTTAAAATGAAGTGTTCTGACTCATTTCATGGATTCATGATGTCATCGAAGCCTGGGTATTAAACATGGCGGAAGAAACACCAATTCATTTTTAAGGTGTCATTACATTTAACCAGCTCCTAACATCTTTGGACTATGGTACCTCTACCTTCTTCTGAAAGCAAGCAAGCAAACAAACAAACAGAAAACTTACAACTTAAGCATATGAAGAATACGTTTACACTATACCAGGGTTCAATCAGGTTACTGGATGGCACGATTTTACCTGGTTCTTTAAAATACATTAAGAATAAAAGGAGAATGGGCAAACATAGACAAATAAATAATCGAAGCTTTGTATGGAAAGTACTGGCCCGCGGAATTTCAGCTAGAATATTTAGTTCAGTCTTTATCCTCTGAATTAGACATTGTTTTCTATTTTCTCATTCTATCGCTTATTAAATGAGTCTATCTGTTCAAGATGCTAAATTAATGTGTAATAGGTACACCAGGTGAATATACACCAACAGTGAGTGGGCACTGCTGAAAGGAAATACACGTCACACAAAGAGCTGAGTGACACTCTTTGCGCCTGTTATTCTTGGCTTGCGCAGGTAACCCTACTCTTCCCAACTCTTATTCTCAGGTATTCCACATGGGCTTCCAGTTTAGAAAACACTTCCCTTCGAGGCACTCTCAAAATAACTCCTAATCTTGCTATAGTCTTGGGGTCAAATCACCCAGTCTTTATTCCGTTGTGATCTAGGCAAAGCTGCCACTGAAGCGAAAGGGAGCTCTGTCTGGGTCAGATCTAAGAAAAGAGTGTAGGGTTTGGCCATTAGACAAGCACATTCTGCATTTCCAAAGTAAATATCTATATTCTATAAACTGAGAATATAAACAGGCCTGTAAGTTGAAGTCCGTCAGAGATAATAATTGATGCAGCTTCTATTACATATCCTTTCGTCTCCTGTAAACAATGAATGAAACCTTCATGGCCTTAGAAAGATACGTCTTACATTTTGGAAGCAGAATTTCCTTTTTAGGGAGAATTGTATACCCTTGGTATTAAAAAAATAATATAATAAATCCTAAATTTGGGTACAATGCTTTATTCTACAGCTATGACAAATGGCTGGACACTAAATTTAGATTATTAGGCATTTTAAAAGCACGTTTCTCTCGTTATTAAGCCCGGGTTCAGAAATGCAATATGACGAAATGTTTATTTTTTCCCCTGCTACATTTTCATCCTCGGTCACAACGCAATGTAAACTCAGCTTTGACCTAAGAAACCCCTCAGAGCATTAAAATTTCAACAAGCGATGTCAGTGTTACATTAAACGACATCTCCTCCAGTTTTCTGCAGAGCACGGATTTGAATAAAACGTTCAATGTTAACAAACAATACACACGTTTGGCACTTTGTGCATTAAATGGTTCAAAGAGATTTGATAAGGCACAATGCACCATTTACACAGACCTGATTGAGTTAATATAATATCAGCAAATTTTACAGCGAAATGAATCTGTTTCTTTTCTTTGTGTTTAAAACCAGCACAGATTACAAATTTTAATGATCTGAAAATGTTTGGTATACAAAATCATGCTTATTTCACTATTAGCAAAAACACAAGAATTTTTTCAACACAAACACCCAGCTGTGTCTATTTTAAAAGCAGTTCAATGACAGCTTGCACTTATGAGCATGCAATCAGCTAATTTCGCTTTTTTTTCTTCTGTGTTAATCAACACTTTCCTTCCTGCATATCAGAGTACAAATAGTATAGTTACTCCACATCAGTAAATGTTTACGTAACCTGTCCTTTCTCAAGAATCCGGTTACACCGAATCATTACATGCTAGACAGAGTAAGAAAATGCACTGGGCCCAGCCACCCCAAAGGGATCCCATGCACCGTAATAATACATATTAAATGTGCATCATCATTATCATATGCACAGACCTTACCTTTCCTCTGACCCTGTCCTATCAGAGGATCCTGCCATAGTCCACACCACAAGTTTTCTGAAGAATTCCAATACACTGGATACAGTTCTGTGCATTGATATGATTATCATTTTAAAACGATTAAAAATACGAAAACATTTATTTTAAAAAAAGTTTGATCATTGACTTCTATTTTTTGTCAGTAGCGCCCTGTTACAAAATAGGATAAATAAATACAATTGTGGTAAGGTCATTCGAGGTTAATCCAATGCACAGAGTTCATGCCATCCCCAATTGCAATCGTTTATTATTGGCCAATTGTAATTGTTGTTGTTGTTGTTCTTCTTCTTCTTCTTCTTCTTCTTCTCTCTCTCTCTCTCTCTCTCTCTCTCTGACACACACACACGTATTCGTTGCTGAGTTCAAACCTGAGTTTCCATAGGATGAATAGCATTTATTACAATTGAACTTTTCACATATTTTTTACTGCATCGTTCTTTTTTTTCTTTTACCCGCCATAATCCTACAGAAGTAGCACACACGTGTAAGGTATTTATGCAGTGATAGAGTAAAATGTCTGTTGCCCTTTTGTATTGCTTTGTTTTTAATGTGATCCATATGTTTTCCCTCGGTGATATTTTGCCCTTCTGCTTCCTCAGTAAAAAAGCCTATGTGTTTCAAGCCTAGAGTAAGGAAGGATTTGATCTGGATGACTTAACACTGAATTCCTGTCCCCAGGAAATCTTAGGCGTACACTCACTTCTTTCCCATCGTATTTATTTAAAGAACATTAGTAGGAAAGAAGTGCTACAAGATAATTTCATTTAATTCAGCAGCACCCAACTCTTATGGTCCCAGCCTCTTCTGCCTCCCCCCCACCCCCCAAGAATAAGAACAGCAGAACCACAACATTACGGATCGCAGAAACAAAGGCAACAAATTGCAACACATAGTGGGTGGATTATTTATATATCTATTTCACGTATACATATCTGTACATGGCCTACTTTTCTTTCCCGGTTGAAAACGAACGCGGTGAAAAGAAGAGAAACCAAACAACAAGAAGCGTCATACGCTGATGTTCAAAAGAAACACCTTGAAGGAAGGAGCATTTCCCGGGGAGAAAGAGTGGTGGGGATCATTTCCGATTGCAAGTGAAACTTTAAAGTGGCAATAAGGCGCAGAGAATGAAATTCAGAAGATAGGAGGTTACAGGCAAATCCTTACAACGTGCATTATTTTCAGTCTTATCGCTTCCCCCCCCCCCCCCCACCACCACCTTGTTTTTATCTCTCCTCCCCCCATCCTTTTAACTCACACATTTCGGAGATTAACAAACAAGAGAGCAATGGCCCGAACGGCTGAGCTTGTCAAGTGCACCATAACTGGGTGGAAGTAGCCGCAGCTCGTTTCTCCCCCGAAGGGCCGATGTGCAGGACCCCGACTGCCCCTGGATCAAGATCACGTCCTATTATCCCCGCTTTCCCGGGAGAGGACCGAGACGCAAGGAGGGTTGTAAGTAAATCTTTCCTTCTCTCTCCCCCCCCCCCACCCCAAAAGATACAGCCCCCTGCGACATAAAACCAACAGAGCAGAACAAACACACCCGGGGGGGGGGGGAAGAAACCCTCCCAAAACATGTTTCTAAAGCAAGCTCCAAAAATATTTGTCTCTTAAAACTGATGTTTTCAAAAAGTAAAAGCTCATCAACACAAGGGGCCTACAAGAATACACTGCGCCGAGAGACAGTGCCTGGCTCCGCAAAGTAGTACCTCTCCTCTCCCAGCACCACCAGCACCATTGCCTTCTCCGGCCCCCTCCCCCAACCTCTCACTTCCTTCGCCTTAAAAAAAAAGGTGTGTGTGGGGGGGGTAGAAGCAAACTTTAATCGCTTAGAAAAAATACTGAAGTATAAAACTAAAATTATCCAATACACTGGGATGGGGAGATGTTGGTTTCAGAGGAGTGGAGTGTGGAGGAGAGGGAGGCATGAGGCAGGTAAGCCTCCGCGGCAATGCGTCCTTCCCCTGGTATCCCTGCGCGGCAGGGGGCTTTGGCGGTGCTTGGGAGCTGGATGGGAGGGGGGGGGCGCAGGAGAAGGAGAGAGAAGGGGCGAGGGAAGAGGAGGAGAGGGGAGTTCTGATTGGCTGGCTCCGGGAGAGACGCTCCTGCACGCCGAGGTTTCTGATTGGGCGACCGGTGGAAAAGGTTAAACCAAAAATTTTTTTACAGCCCTAGCGTGTGTCTGAAGCTCTGAAATTAATTGTGGCTAAAGCTGTCTCTATAGCTGCCTCTGCTGCTCTCCGCCGCCGACCCGCCCGGCTGCCGCTGTCCCCCCCCGGGCTCTGGTGGAAGCTGGGGGACCGGGCACCATGCAGGAGTGCCGAGCGGGGCTGTGATTGCGCGCGGGGGCTCCGAGCCGGGGGATCGGGGTTCGATTTTCCTCTTCCCTCCCCGGCGGCTCCCGTCCTTGCTACATGCCTTGCCAGCGCCTGCGACTGCGGTCCACCTGCACTGCTGCCGCTCCAGCCCGGGGTGCCGCCACCTCGCTGCCCAGCGCGGCCGCCGCCGCCGCCGCTGCCGCCTCCACCCCGCGCGCTGCTGCCTGGGCCGCCGCCGCAACTTTCCCCCCACCCCCCCGGGCTAGTGTGTGATGCTGGACATGGGAGATAGGAAGGAAGGGAAAATGCTGCCGAAATCCTCCTTCAGCATAAACAGCCTGGTGCCCGAAGCCGTCCAGAGCGACAACAACCACAGCAGCCACCACCCCCACCACCACAACAGCCACCACCCCCACCCCCACCACCATCACCACCACCACCACCACCACCACCCGCAGCAGCAGCAGCCCCAGCGAGCTGCCCCGGCCGAGGAGGAGGAAGAGGAGAAGAGCCAGCTCCTCCTGCAGCCCCCCGTGGTGGCGGCGGCCGCGGCGGCGGCGGCGG
The DNA here is from genome assembly GCF_965140235.1 of Caretta caretta. Lineage (NCBI taxonomy): Eukaryota > Metazoa > Chordata > Testudines > Cheloniidae > Caretta > Caretta caretta. The sequence goes on from NC_134211.1 coordinate 80,109,407, forward strand.
CGGCGGCCACCGCCTCTGGCACCTTGGAGGTGGCCAAGGAGATCCTGCCGGGCAAGGGGGAGCCGGGCTCGGCCGCGGCAGCCGCGGAGCTGGAGGAGAAGGAGAAAGCGGCGGCGGCGGCGGAGGAGAAGAAGGGGGCGGCGGAGGGGGGCAAGGAAGGGGAGAGCGGCAAGGAAGGGGAGAAGAAGAACGGCAAGTACGAGAAGCCCCCGTTCAGCTACAACGCGCTGATCATGATGGCCATCCGGCAGAGCCCCGAGAAGCGCCTCACCCTCAACGGCATCTACGAGTTCATCATGAAGAACTTCCCCTACTACCGGGAGAACAAGCAGGGCTGGCAGAACTCCATCCGCCACAACCTCTCCCTCAATAAGTGCTTCGTCAAGGTGCCCCGCCACTACGACGACCCGGGCAAAGGGAACTACTGGATGTTGGACCCTTCCAGCGACGACGTCTTCATCGGGGGAACCACGGGCAAGCTCCGCCGGAGATCCACCACCTCCCGGGCCAAGCTGGCTTTCAAGCGAGGCGCTCGGCTCACCTCCACCGGACTGACATTCATGGATAGGGCTGGATCTTTGTATTGGCCTATGTCCCCTTTCCTCTCCCTGCACCACCCCCGGGCCAGCAGCACTTTGAGTTACAATGGGACCACGTCCGCCTACCCCAGCCACCCCATGCCCTACAGTTCAGTGTTGACTCAAAACTCTTTGGGAAACAACCACTCCTTTTCCACGTCTAATGGGTTAAGTGTTGATAGACTAGTCAATGGAGAGATACCTTATGCCACTCATCACCTCACAGCAGCAGCTCTGGCCGCCTCAGTGCCATGTGGCTTGTCAGTCCCCTGCTCTGGCACCTATTCTCTAAACCCTTGCTCTGTAAACCTTCTAGCAGGACAGACAAGTTACTTTTTCCCCCATGTTCCTCACCCTTCAATGACTTCTCAAAGCAGCACTTCAATGACGGCCAGGGCAGCCTCCTCCTCCACGTCTCCACAGGCGCCCTCCACTCTCCCTTGTGAGTCCTTAAGACCTTCTTTGCCAAGTTTTACAACAGGACTTTCCGGGGGACTTTCTGATTATTTCACACATCAGAATCAGGGGTCTTCTTCAAACCCTTTAATACATTAACATCCATGGGACCAGACTGTAAGTGAACATTTTACACACATTTGCATTGTAAATGATACTTAAAAGAAAAACAAAAAAGTCCAGGTATTTTTTATTAAGTCCCCCATTTTCTGTACGTTTGTTCAGTCTTTAGGGTTGTTTATTATTCCAACAAGGTGAGGAATGTCAGCAAGGTGCAATGTGAGGAGATGACATTGTAGACTATGAAGTTTGGAAGTCAAAATTATAGTAGAATGTGTATCTAAATAGTGACTGCTTTGCAATTTTTATTCAAATATGACAAGTCTATCACTAAAAACCTCCAGATTTTCCATGTTTGCAGTATTATAAGTTATCATGGATATGTTGGTGGATGCAGATCCTGAAAAAATACTAAATTTATTAAAACAATGAAAAAATTAAAATGTAATTTGTATTTAAGCAGAAGTAATAGTAAAAGATGCCCAAGAACTACATTTTGGCCATTGATTATTTTGTCCTTTTCTTTAATGAGCTGATTTTTTTTATTTTTGTTTACTTTTAGACCAAAGATTGGGTTTTAGAAAATGCACTCAATGTCCGAAGTAATTTAAACCAACAACAACATTGTTTCAGCTTGCAGCACTGCCCGTTCAAATGAATCAGAAGGGGACAAAATTAATGATTGCCTTCAGTTTGTGTTGTGTATATTTTGATGTATGTGGTCACTAACAGGTCACCTTTATTTTTTTTCTAAATGTAGTGAAATGTTAATACCTATTGTACTTATAGGTAAACCTTGCAAATATGTAACCTGTGTTGCGCAAATGCCGCATAAATTTGAGTGATTGTTAATGTCGTCTTAAAATTTCTTGATTGTGATACTGTGGTCATATGCCCGTGTTTGTCACTTACAAAAATGTTTACTATGAACACACAGAAATAAAAAAATAGGCTAAATTCATATATACTTGATAGTTTTTTTGTCTCTTTTATTAAATAGAATTAATATTCAAAAGGCATTAAAGCTATAGGGAATTCAAAGTGCTAGATAGGTAGGCCCCCATTTTTCACATGCTCCTTTTTTTCTTAATTGACGTTGTATTTTTTTTTAAATCTACATTATATTTTTAAAGGAGCAGGCGATTTAATCAAAAGCTAAGACCGCTAGATTTTTTTTTTTAATCAGAATTCCCCATTGACTTCAATGGGGAGTTCTGCTTAAAAATTGTTCATACGGCATGGCCCCAGTTACTATACTACGTATTAAATTAGAGGCGTCACAGGCGTTACATCTTGAGCTTATGTAAATATATGTGTATAAAAGAGATAATTTAAATATACCCACTATATATATAACTTTGTGATCATTTCCAAAACTAATTCAAGGAATAATTCTTCTGAAAGGGTTAATTTTATTTTTAAGTCAATTGGGGACATATAAATGGCTTACATTTCTATATATTTTGTATAAGGTGTTTAATTTCCGTGTTTGGCTTATATATGGATAGATATAGCTAGATGTAATACATGTGTATACATATAAAACGACAATCCTTTCCTTAAAGGGGGGAAGACGGTTCAGGAAGCATATACACTTTTAATGCTGCAAACACGTTTGCTTAAAATATGTGTAAAAGTATTCATAGTTATCAGTCAGCATATATTGTTCCTTTGGCTGTTCCTCCTCCCTCCACCCCCCCCCACCCCCCGCGGTTAAAGAGTCTAATAAAGATGTGCGGAAGTTGCCGTATATTACAGTGAAAGGTAGTGCTGAAGTGGTCACATGTTGTAACGGATTGCATGGCAATGTTTCATATTTTCAGAAATAATGATCAGTTTAAATGTGAAGCACTAAAATGAATCTTTTACACATTCTGCCCTCCAGCGATAAATATTCACTGGAAGCCCACTAGCATGTAAAAACGTACGTACGTAAGTATCTTTCATTTGATGTGAGAATTGAGCCTTTTGCTTTAAGGGGGGCAATGCTACTACTTTCTTATGCAGTACTTGAACCTAAAAAGAATCAGTTTCTTGATGAGTTTAAGAAATCCTATGAAAGCCGCAACTCTTGAAAATAATTAGAAAACTTGTGCAAAAAGGTTTACGAACTAATTGGATCCCGCAGTGAGTCCGTGGAAGACAAGTTGTTCATTTGTTACAATTGTATAGTCTGAAATGTGTTCTGCAGTAATGCAATAAGCCGGCTACTTCTCACAATAGGCCCAATGAAAAATAATCTCTATCCTGGAGATGTTATCGGCAAACACTTTAAAGAGTTGATCTTAAAAGACTGGAGGGTAGAGGGGGAAGGAGTAACAGCAAACCTAAATTCTTGAAACCAGAATATTGACGACACTGGGACAGAGAAAAAAAGATCTTCTGAAAATAAGAATTAAACAAGCAGATGTAAGCAAATCTGTAGGGAAGAGAGAGGAGTGAAAGGTTAAGGGGGAGATGGGACAGCAAGCTCTGCACATATGGGGAGATGGAGAGAAATCGCTGGTATTCTTGGCTTCCATTCTAAATTCAGCAATTCAGATGAATCGTAACAGGAAGGAAAAGGTTGCTTTGTTTTAGTATAAAGGGATGATACCTCTTTGAAGCCCTCCCCCAAATGCTTCACTCTATTGCAATTTAAATTCATGCATCAAAGAATAATTGATCGCAACAACTACAAATAAAAAGACCTCGAAACAATCAAATCTGAAATTGCACTTGATCAGAAAAAAATCTGTGTGAGTTTAAACTGTTAAAACGTGGAGTCTCCGTTAGGTATGTTTTTACCTAAGCAAATTAAAAGAATGGCATCTGCTGCAGCTGACAAAGGACATGATTTATTATTTAACACTTGCAATTGGTTGCATATTGTGGGAAATTCAATAGCACGTATTTAAGGTGTTATTCCATGTGCAATCTCCCTCCCCCCCCCCCCCCCCGCTCCCGAAAACGCCGATAATGTATTGAGGATTGAAAATAGAAGCCAGATCGGTTGAAAGCATAATCTCGCCATGTCAATGTTTTTCGTGGGTTAATACGCATTAATTAGGTAAACGTAATGGATAATAATTCTGAGAAAAGGTGTTACAACTGTATTTTTATATATGCTTCCAGAAGAGAAGGTTTAAACAAGCACTCATTCTTTATGCTTTACTTAAGGTTCAGTGATAAACTACTGCCTAAGCGATTCAGGTCTTATTGACTTTTTCTCTTCCCATTGAAACGGGAGAGAAACATGTTTGATTTGGTAGTTTACTCAAGTTACCATATAAATATTACCTGGGATAAAAATGTCTTTCGAAGGCAAAGTACTAACGTAGTACTATATTGTAACAGGCCTATTAAGGCCCAAAATTTGTCTTGGATTTACCTCCTTCCCACCCTACAAGTTAAACCTTTTGTTCGTTCATGATGTCTTTTCACACATACATATGACAGTTTGGTATGGAATTTAAGGCATTTTTTTTTTATCCTTCAAGCAAATAATGATGTGATCTGATATTGTTTCCATAAACTCTTGGCATGTGACGTCTGACGTCGAACTTTTAAGAACTTTTACTGATTTTTTAAAAATTATTTATCACGTGTCAAGACATACTAGGGGCCTTTGTTGGCGTTTCCTTATTCATATTGTTTATGGGTTTTTTTAGAATTAAGAAGCTATTGCTATTTTTCTGGTTATTGCACTTGTCGGTATAGTTCATATTAAAGAAACTTTCAAGTGTATTTTTACTTGATTGAGTAAATGATTGAGTGGTAATGAGCTCCGATATGAGTAGAAAACACAGCCCAAATTTATAGTGAGGCATTAAGCGAGCGTCCTCGTTTAATTTCGATATTTTCTTTAAAATATTTTATATTTCTCTAAGATATTTTATATACCATAAACTGGCTTCATTCAAATCCTAAGTGTTATGTAGAACAAATATGAGCCAAAATCATTTAAATGATAAAAAAGGATGATATAACCTACCCTAAATTCGACGGTTATTTAGATGATACCTTTAAAAAATGTCTGACCCCTGTACAAGTTTTGGTAGGAGTATATTGTGCTCATTGTGACCCCTTTTGCATGATGATTAAGGTTTATGTCCGAAAGTATTCAAAGGGGATTTTCTTCACCTCCTCACCACCCGTTATGCGATTAGACTCAGGCAGCACTTACCCCTTCCTCAGGCAAATTTCACCGAATTCCAGTTACTCCATAGCTGAACTCAATGAGAGTTTGGCCTTGGCAGAGTCGATGTTGAATAAGACCCATTGTTATTTTTAGTGTTTGTATTATTTTATTGGTCATAATATTTTCCTAAGGACAGAAGAATCTATAGGTGTATATATTTAAATCTATATTCATATAGGAACACAGAGTTAACCATATGGAAGCGAAGATAAACCCTTATATATGCTCTGTCTTATATACGCTACTATATATACACTACTAAATATACATAGATATTCTTTATATACTTATAGAATATATAAAATATATATACACATATATAGAATATAGAAATATACAATTTATTATCTATATAATTTTTCACAATAGGTTCTGGGCAGATTTGTATGTCCAGTGCTCTTGTTTTGAAGAATGTTTTCCTGTGGTGAAGGTGCCAGGGTAAACGGGTCAAAAAGTGGTGGAGAACTGGGTTAGCAAAAGGTGAAGGTGAAGATCATTAGAGGTTTTAGGGCTGGCTGTGGCTGTTCTGCTGGGTTTGTGTGGCTGTGCCCAGAGGGCGGAGTTCCTGCATATTCCTACCTCACCGGAGAACCTGCCCTCAACTCCACTGCAGTTTATTCCAGACAGATGGGACCCTCCAGAAAGAAAACCTGCCCAGCAATCTCAGCAAGCCTTCCCGCCAGCAGGGTAGGTGAAGTTAAAGAAAACCTCCACTACTTCTCCCTACGGGCAGATCCCTGTGATGCGAATTAAAATACATGACAGACTTCTGTCTACACATACTATTTTCCTCAACCCGAATAATAACCAGCTCGCCTGCACGACTGAAGTAGAGTTTAAAAAACACCGGTTACATCTGAACTGTTTGTGCCCAAAGTTAGGATTGTTCCTCTTCTCCCTCCCCCGCCCCCCTATTTAATTTTAACCAGGTAAGCTGCACATTTCTTCATTATTTTATAAATTCTGCCGGAAAATCTATGAGTTTATTTTTAACTTTATTTCTTTTTCTAGTTAAGAGGACTAAAGCCAAGGAAGTGACACATGTGCAGTGTTTTGTTTGGCTTTTTAAGACGCTGGGCAGAACTACCTGTACCTGCAAGAAAAGAAAGGATGCCAGGGTGATGGCGATACTTTTTCGTGCAGACCTGGTGAGTGTACATTTTATTCCTCTGCACTGGTAAAACGGCTGTGCTCACTGGTATCAGCAATATTTACACGTAGATCTTGGGACGTGATTGATCTTTTCGATCTCACCATAAAGTAGAAGTATGCTTTAACGTGAACAATTTAATACGTGCGTTCCTTTTCCAGAATTAAAGCTGCTATTTAATCGAAATCTTAGTAATAGATGCCGTTTCGGTGTATGTGCTGGAGGGGAGGTGGGGGTGGACTGTGTTTCTAAAAAGTAAAAAATAAAATAACAACATTTAACTTTGGGGTTTTACAAATAGGGATAGGTTTTTCGCGGGGGAAGGGGGAGTTACGCCTTTCGGGTATAGTGGAAATATTGTTAAGTTTCCGAAACGCACAGGAAGCTACTCTTGTCAAAAATTATATGAGAACAAAGATGGAGACTTTTAAAATAATGTATATAAAACTAGCATCGCCTTTCCTCTGGATATACCAGCAGGCAAACGCTTGCCCCCAGAAATGGAGAGTGAATCACTTAACAATTTCAAGCTCCACTCTAGAGATTGAGGGGTTTTTGTTTTATTTTATTTTATAATAGATCAAGGCATTTCTGCTCGTCTTTCCCCCTGCCCTCCCCCCCCGCCCTAAAATGCTGTGCCCCTGCGTGCCAGAGATATTGAGATTTTAATCTATTTAGGTGCTATACTTTGTAAAACGAGAGGGTGGTGACAGTATTGTCCTGCTCGATCTATGGATTTGACAAACTTGATCATATCTCCAGGGGAAAAAAAAACCCTGCTTCTAGACTGACTGAAGTTCTGGCTTTTATGCCTTCGAAACGGCTTGGGGGGAGGGGGGGGAGAACAATACACCTTGCCCGACTCCATTAATGATTTTAATTCCCTTGTTCGCAATTTGTAATCTCATGAAAATAATTATTTTTAATACACCAATTTAAGTTACCAAAACGCAGTGAGATAAGACACCTGCTGAAGGTAATCAGAGCAAATGGTAATGAAGTATTGAGGGGTGGATCTCCCCATTCACATTGCTGGAAATGGAAGCCGTGTACAGTTCGTTTTCCGGGGAAATTTATATACAAAGCATGACTTAGCTTTCAAGAGAGTTGACAAATTGTTGACAGTTTGGCAGAAACCTGCCTATAGATTAAATTGGTTCCGTAAGGTATAAATAAGACATTTGTTGATTTCTTTACAAATGAGTTTGGATTTAGAAATTTATAGGTTTATATATTGGTGCTTATATCGATATGCTTCTATCGGTCACTATAGCTATCTCGGTCGTTCATCCAGTGCAAAGCTGCTGTGAGAGAGACAGCAATAGGGATAGCCGTAGATGGTTAGATCGAGAGGTATATAGATATAGCTATCGCGATGGATATGCTACGCTTGCCGTCCTCAGAAACAATGTGAGCAGTGAGGAGTCTGCCGTGCCTGGGAGCTGCTCTCAAAGCAGCAAGGTGAGGGCGCTCTTGTCAAACAGGAGAGCTGGAGTTCCTTGCTTGTCACACACATACAGGTTCGATTTTCAGGTGCCAGAGAAAATGAATGTAGAGCAAAGCCATTTAAAAAAAAAAAAAAAAAAAAAGTAGATTCTTAGTGTTTACACAGTGCCTGTTTCAGATCTCAGCACTTTATCTGCCAGTTGCTAAAACTTTGTTTTCCCTGTGGTAGACATTTTTAAAAGGATTTTGCCCCTTTCTCTTTCCTGTTCCTCACCAATTTGGCAATGACTCTTACAGTGATTCGGCTGATCTGCTTCTCAGGCAAAGTTTACATTTGCTTTAACGATACATACCGTTCGGTGATCGCAGCTGGGGACGGGTCGTGTTGGATTTTTCCTGTGAGCTGACAACAATATGGGAATCGTGTATTAAAGCACAAAACCCAAGCAACTGCCTTCTTGCCCCTTTTACAATGCCATTTAACAGAACACAGCATCTGAGGAAGTCACCTCAATAAAACACTGGAGAAATGTTACAGATATCAGTGTTTTAATTTAACGAAAGGATTATCAAAAACATCTTAATGGTGTATACATATAATTACCTCGCCAAGGCTATCAAATAAAATAGGAAGCATTTTTTTCTATTATTAATGAGCAAGGTGGAGATATACTATTAAACGTTTTTTATTATTATTATTAATAATAATAACAATAAATTAATTACTAATAATTCTGTGGATGAGTGCCAGGACACATTACAATACTTAAAATAGGATTCCTTCTGTTTATGCCTCGCTGTTCTTAATTCTAGCGGACAGATTTAATTAATTTAGGATATACGGTCACACATGAGGCTGAAAAAAACTTACATTTGTCATCCTGCACTAAAAATATTAGTAAATAACTCCAATAAAGTTAACTGAAAATTGCTGCTTAATGTTAGGACTGATATTAAGTGCATTCCTCATTCAAGCGAATCTGACTCATTCAGGTCAATAGGGGTTTGGAACTGCAAAGAAGGCAGGGACCCGACGGGCTGTTGGTTTTATTTTCTGTTGCACTGCATTCAGCAGATATCCTTTGCACGGTGACAGGAGCCGGTGAGAAGAGCCGGATCTGCCGAAGTCTTGTGGAACAGGAGCTGGTGGAGCTCCGACGGTTTTTCTCGGGATTCTGAGCTGAGTCGGAAAAGTTGAATTCTGTAGGCGAGACCCTGGCTAAATTCCCGGCTGACTTCAATGGGGCCAGGACGTCCACCCAGAAATGATCTGATAGAGGGTATTTAAGGTTAAATGGTCGATTACATTCATCATATACAATGGCAGATAAGATTGCCTTTAACGGCCAAAAAAATCGTGTTAGGATCTGCACTTAAAAAAAAGTCACATAATTTTTCAGTGGATTCAAGGAGAGGCTCAAACCCTTTTTTAAAAAAAAAAAAATTGTAACCGCATGTAAATAGTTAAACCCTGCCGTTAAAATTCGCGTTTTCCAAATGGCTACAATATTTTCGAGAATTTAATACGAGTAATACACACCCGGACTGCCCTTTTCAGGTAAAAATCTCAGTGATGTTATAGCAAAGATGGCATTACCCTCTTTTTTCTCCCTAGGTGCGCGCGCGCACACACACACACTTCCAAACAGGCGTGTCAGTTCCACCAAGGAGACTCTTTAACTGAATATGTTAACTAAACAAAAGCTGAAACAATTATATGCTGACAGATTATTAGAGGAATCTGTTCAAGGGAATAAATGCAGACCTGATTAAATGTATCAGATAATAACTAATATTTGTTCATGCTATGGCTTGTAGCTGATTTTCAAATGCTATAGTGGTTAGAAAACCTAATTTTGTTCTTCTGAATGCACTTCCGCTGTGTGTGCGTCTTGAAGGGAGAATCTCAGTGACATGAAATGGAAATTGTATTTTTGTTATCAGACGTTACATATTAATGGGAAACACACGTGAACCGTATCAAAATTGCATTGAGCTAAAGTGTCAATGATCTTTTAAAAGAAATACATTCCACTGCTTTGGGAAGATATTCTGATTGTAAATATTGGGGTACATTTTCAGCATGAAAATTCTTAAATCGGCATTAAGTAATCATGTTATTATTTCCATAGCTGCTTATTCTATTTTGGTAAAGTTGTCTACTTCTGGAAAAATCGGAAAGCCACCTTTTCTGTCAGATTATGAATATAATTTATGACAAGATGGAAGGGTAGGAGTTATTAACACTATTTTTGATGATTAAATCGGTGGAGTTAAAAAACACTAATGATTAAATATGGATACTGCAGATTGTAAGTTGGAACAGCAAAATCGATTGTCTCTTCATCAATAAGACAAATGTTGGCTTGCTTCCTATTGATTAGTGTGTTTATTTAACCAGAGGTTTAGGTATTTACTTACATATTTCGGTTTCTTTGTCTCCTGATTATTATACCAGGTTGGTTTGAAAGAAAGAGCTTATACCGGGAAACACACTTGACAGATCCATTTTTAGCAAACTTGATAGTGGATTATTGCAATCCAATAAATTTAACAAACTACTTATACATGCTTGCTTTTGGAGCAACTAGGAAACTGTTCCAGATTAAAACCTCTTGTTGCATTCAGGGTTTTTGCTTTGAAATAAACAAGATAAATCATGTTTAGATACTTTTTTATTTAAAAAAATAACCCTTTTAAATAAATGGTTTGGTGGAACTGAAGACATTACACGGGAATCATACTTTGGCTTTATTTCCCCACTCTCTCCCTTCCTTTAAGTCTAAATATGATCCTAGCAATACAGTAGCCTCAGGAGTTTTCTAACAGATAGAATTTCAGAATCTAGGGTTATATGAATATATAAATCAGACATCGGCTGATTTAAAAAAAATCTGCATTCAGATATCACAGTCGTACAATATAGTGACAAGATGCTTTAAATACCTTTGCGTCTTCATGTTTTAATATATTAAAAAGGTGTTGAGGTTATTCAGGTGAACTCTTTCAATAATTGGAGCATCATAGATTGAAATGGGTCTTTTTTTAAATCTACATTTTAAATGAACATTAAGATACATCCGATGAAGTGAGCTGTAGCTCAGGAAAGCTTATGCTCAAATAAGTTGGTTAGTCTCTAAGGTGCCACAAGTACTCCTTTTCTTTTTATTAAGATACAGTAGCATCTTGTTTTGCGGCTGTTTCGGGAGATACAGTGACGTTTCAGCCATGTTTGCTATACTTTCCTATAATTCAGGAATGATAATATTACAAACGGCAATATTATTCCGCTCACAAATACCCATTCCACTCTATCGTTAAGGAAAAGCTGTAAAGAAGCAGTGTAAAAACGTAGTCACTGAGGAGGAATTATTCCTGTGGTAGTCATCAGATCATTATACTCCACAATAAGAAAGGAGCCAAAACATTTTAACCGTGAAGATAATTAACTGTTGGAACAATTTACCAAGGGTCATCGTGGATTCTCCGTCACTGGCCATTTTAAAATCAAGATTGGATTTACACACACACACACACACACACACACACACAGCATTTCTGTGGGGGAAGGGGGGGAGTTCTATGGCCTCTGTTGTACAGAAGGTCAGACTAGATGACCATAGTGGTCCCTTCTGGCCTTGGAATCTGACTCTATTACAAGAAGGAATTATTTATTTTGCATAGGTGGTGAATTCATACGTTTCCCAAGCTGTGTTTCAACTTATCTACCCCAAAACTGTCATTAACATCTGTAGGTAATTTTCCTGTTTGTCAGAAGAGTGTTTAAGGGTAAGCATTATAATATCAATACTGTTCTAAAGGTTGGGAAATGAAACCAATGTGGGATCCTTTGTTTATGATCCTGCCTAGCTGTCAAATCGCAATCTAAAAATATTAGTGCTTTTTGACTTTGAACAACTGCTTTCTTGCAACTTGTAGATGTAAAATGCCAGCGCATCAGATGATCGCATAGATAATCTCCCCCCGCTCTCTTTCTCTGGTATAGTTGAAGGTATATTCTTGAATCTTATAGCGTTAAGTCTTTCCTGTGAATGAACTAGAAAACACTCGACAGGTCGTGAATAATCGTTTTAATGAGTGTGTAAAGCGTGCGACGGGGTGCACGGAGCTGTCGGGTTAAACAAACAACTTGTACCCTGACGAAATCTGATTGTTAAAGTGCAAAGTGGTGTCAGTCCAATTTCCATCCCAGTCCTAAAAACCACAGATCTAAGTCGCGGGAGTCCAATTTTCCCCATTAAAGAAAAATAACAATATTTTCTGAACGCAAGTGTGATCTTCTTTAATGTTAGTCCACTCCTTACTGAACAAAAAGACCATTTGCAAACCATAAAGGTATCAAGGTTCTTGATTTGGTTTTGTCTTACGGAACAAGTTAACAAGTTTATTTTTGACATCTTACTAGAGATTATCTGATCGATGTGGTAAATATTTTCCCACTTTTTTGTTTGTTCACAGATCATTCGAGGTAAACATGGGGTTAACTGGATCTTAATAACTGAGGTGGGTAACATTGTATTGAACTAAGATTATAGCTATTAACATTTGCGAGATGTTTGCATTTCAGGTAGGTTTTCTAGCAAAGGCAGGGACCGGAATTGGGTTTAATTAAGATGGAGATACTATAATATTCAACTACAGACACTTTGTGAATACTCAATATCCAAGTCATCAGCTCCCAGGAAGACAACTGTCAGTAAAATTTTGTGGAAAGAGATAGAGACTAAAAACTGAGGGGGAAATATTGCAGGTGTTTATTATTTTTAATTATTATTCTTTTATTTAACAATAAAATAATAACGATTAATAATAATTACAATATAAATAACAACCTCCAGATAACTCAGAGCGTCCGATATTCTCAGGAGAGACTGAAAGGTTTGCCTATGTTTGGGATGCTCAGAGTTCTACTCTGCTTTTCAAAGAGAGCCCCTTTATTTACTCAGAGAAAACCTCTCATCAAAATCAAATGGACTTTTACCTTTATTATTAATCAGCATCACCATCATCATAAGCTTATTTTTACGGCAACTAACGCCTTCAAAGTGGGCCCACATGGGCCAGACCCTGAAAATCCTACTGAAGTCAGGATTTGGTTTGAAAATACTAAGTGCCGGTCCACTCAGAGGAATACATAAAAGCGAATCCTTGAAAGCAACCCAAATGGAAAATCAAACCCGTTTTTAAATTCCCAGGCTACACGTCTCTATTTAATAGTTTTTGAAGAATTAGGTTAATACAAATCAACTATATACATATCTTTATATCTCTATATATTTTGCATGCATATAAGTACAGATGTGGGGCCTGATCCTCTGTCCACTGATATCATGGAAATTTTGCCTGTGACATCAGTGGGATCAGGATCTGGCCCTTTTATCATTTTGTATGGACATGCAGATGGCCTGATGACAGTATTTTCACATGTTGATTCCAGCCTGGTATTTCTATACTTCGAGTTAAAACTCTAGATTTATTTCAACAGGATAATTCGGTACCGAACGCAGGGATGTTGTAGGTATTAAGGAAAGTATATACATTGCCTTCTTGTCCTAAACGCAGTAAAACTTATCTTGGGTCGGTGCCATAGAAATCACTGTCAAAACGCCCATAGATTTCAGTGGCATCAGGTTCGACCCGTTTTCCAAACATTTATAACTAATGCACCGTACGATCACACAGGATTGAGGGAATGAAATCTGAAGAATATCCTATACAGTGAGCTATCCTTTGACAAATGCGGTGTTCGAATGTTATGATTCCATCGATTGTTTTAAATAATTAGTTTACTCCGGCCACCCGCATGATGCAAATTGCAAAAATCCAATCTCTGTGTAGTTCTACCATTTAAGGGTCTTCTCCTCTGTTTCCTGAGCACCCATTGGGGTCAATGGGAGCTAGGGTTCAGAGATTAATTGCTCACGAGAAAAGGAAGACACATTATTCACAGAATAACACGCCTGGCACAGACAAACATAACATTCTGCTACTTTCTGCTAGCCCTGAATTGATCCTGACAAAGAACCGAAAACAAACAATGGCTTCTTATGTTTTCGAAACATTTTCATTTTTAACAAAAAATGTTCTCAAAATGTTTACTTTGTGTAATACGCACCTACACCGTTCGTCCAGTAGTTTAGGTAATAAATAAGGTTGTCTATGTGTAACCCTTTAAAAAGCAGTGTCTGTATCATCCACAATATAGGCTCTCTATATAATCCTGTTTCAAATGTACAAACACACACGATACGAGGTTGTGTGTGTTTGTGGATCTACTTCTCAGAAGAAATGCACTATCAAAACACTAATTATATTTGAAAGGGAGCCGATTATTTGTCTGAGAAAGAATTACATCCTTGAATGTATATTCGGCACAGATCTCGTCTCCTGTCTGCAAAGAGGGTTGCAATTGTAGATCTGTCTCAAACGATGTACCCTAAAATGCAGGAGGTGTATCACATTTCAGTTGTAGAGAAATGTGAGATAATCCATTTCTTTTACACACATCTGTAGGATGGTCGTTAAGGGAATGTTGAAATCGACATGCAGTTGCAACGGGAACGTGTTAAGAACATACATTCGTGTTCTTTACTACCGGAAACAAAACGCTTTTAATATATAGACACGGGAATGATCCCAGTTAGTTATTAAACACTGTAACTCACCAGAGTTTTGGCCTACAAATCCTGTTTATTTTTTTAAAAATGCCAAATTTGACATGCACATATTACTTTAGCTTGTAATTAAAATCTACCAACGGTGTGAATCATCAATGGTACTTTTTAGATTGTAAATTTATTTAGTGGGTTTTAAATGATTAATAACCCGATTAAACAGATTTTCTCGTCTCGCTAAACTTGTGCTGCGAATAATAATGATGATGACGACTCTTTCTGAATACTAGCTGTAGCAGGGAATCTTGAAATCCATTTATCTGAGTATATTTTGTTCTGGTCTTTTTCAAGGTACTGCTCCATATTCCTGCTTTTTTAGTTCTTCCGCAACGCCAGGACTGGTGGTCACTGATGCGAGCCCTTAATCCAGATTCATAGGCTGGATTATTTTCATGTTTAGGGTGACGGGAGAAGGCGATTTGTCCCTAAAATGTACTAACTAGAGAGGCCACGGAAGACCTGCTTAGCATCTGGGCTTCAGGAGATGGGTACTTTTCCCCTTCAGAGTGGTTCCCGGATCATCTTTCTTTGGCTACCGGAAAATGCCAGTGGGTTGACGGGGCTGTGGAGAGCTCGCCATAGGCGTGAGGCAGACGGTGCAGTGTAAAGTGCGTTACTGTGTGTGGCTATTTCTTGGCTGTGTTCTCTACCACTGAATGCATCCGATGAAGTGAGCTGTAGCTCACAAAAGCCTATGCTCAAATAAATTTGTTAGTCTCTAAGGTGCCACAAGTACTCCTTTTCTTTCTACCCCAGTAGGTATCTTTGGAGGAAGAAGGTGACATGAAGAGGCGCGTCTGACAGTCAAAGTGGGGGAACTGTCCGGGAGAAGGACACGTGATGAATTGGGAGCTGCGTGGTCACGGTGCAAAGGCAGAATAGGACAGTGTGCTGGTACCAAACGCTTCCCCCCCCCCCACCTCTTGAACAATAACGCAAAAAGAATTGGGGGGAGGGGAAGAGAGATGGGGGTTGGGAGGAAGAGCTCGGAGGAGTTAGTGACTGTCTAGAGTGTAAACACGAGCCCATCATCTCCTCGGGAGGAGGGGAGTCTGCTTTTGTCAAACCTGCTAGTGTCTGGAAGATAAAGGCAAAGAGGCCACTGGACCAGCCTGAGATTCTGCCTTGAAATCTGGACCCAAAATGATTCAAAGGACAAAAAAAAAAAGGGGGGGGGGGATAGTCTTAAAATCTCCCAAGCAGGCAGCTGTCCGGGGTTAAGACCGGTTACTTGATAATTGCCTTGATACCGCAGAGAGGAAAGGCTGCCGCAGAACGCGAGGGGGAAACGGGTTTAAACAATATCTGATTCCTTTCGTAACTTGCTGCAGGGCTCAGTTCCGCTGCAGCCCAGGCAGCTCTGCAGGTTGTGGGGAGGCTGGCGATGTAAATGTTGTAAACTTCTCGGATTGCGTGTGACTCTGAGCGGTATTGCCATGATTACAATAAACACTTTAAAATCGACTAAACTAGCTCCTTGGTCCGTCAGCAAAGGTCGCTTCGAGTCTCGAATACAATACCGTGGAATAGTCTAAGCGAAACGTTGCTCTGCAAAAACACTTCCCTTGCCAATCTCCCAGTGACTGGGCACACCCTGGCTCTCGGAGTTCTATAAACGACGCCGTCTTTCTATCAGTTACCAACAACAGGTTAAAATTCACTTCGATCCCTGTGTTCGTGGGAAGTGTGAGTGAGGGTCGGCGTGTGCTGGGGGAGGGGAGGAAGGGATCTGTTGCAATGAGTTCGTTTTGAATCTGCACCCAGACCCGTGTATCTGACCACGGGCAGTCAACTCCAGTTTTGGTCTGAAAACATATTCGAGAGAGCTCAGTGGGGAGAGAGAGCGAGCGAGCCAGATCCCTTCATTTTACTGGAAGTCTGTAGTATGCGGAGATCTGTACTACAACCAGACCTGATGTGACTATGTCTACGGTTTCTTTTGCTACCTAGCCACATCTCTTATATTTAAAGGAAAGAAATAACGTTCCCTATGAATAATGACCCGGGGCGGCAGCCAGTATGGGGAAAGTGAATGGGGATGGAATTAGGGATAGAGCAATGTCCTGCCATAACTGATGGTAACACAAATTAAACAAGTATTATTGGGTCATACCATCCTATCAGTGCTGACCCCAGCAGGGAACGAGGTGCTGCTGTTCAATGGGGAATTTTGTTTAAGTGCTTATGACAATAAATGGCCCATTGCTATTAAAATAAAGGGGCGGTTGGGTTTCTAACAGTTGTATTTTTAAAATATTATCTACTAGGGCACCCGTGACAGGTAAAAAATAAAACTGAAGAAAAAAGGGATTCACATCTAAACAATAAAAATAAAATGTCTTATAGAAGAAAGCTAAGAAGGGTAGCGAGATAAGTGAGAGAGCTCTGTGTCCAAGGAAAACCAGACTTAGTCCACTATACCTAATATACAGAGTTAGCCAGTGTGTAGGATATACAAATAAACATCACAAGAAGATGCAGTTATCCCTGTGGAAATCAATACAGAACTTGGTTTAAGGTACAATCTGCAAATGATTATTTGTATATTGTATATTTGTAAAATAGATTTGTATATTTTTTGCTATCATTTTATCGGGAAATTATAATTTTGTTGATTTCCTCCTTTTGGATTTCGCCTCCCTTTTTAGTACACAAGAAACTGATTCTGTTTACAGTACCCACCACATTGTTTAATTACAAGAGACAGTGAACGATGCAGGGAAGGGAATGTTTCAGATAACGCTGATGAACGATTTCCCAGATATTTAAATTTACAACGTTTGTAGCTGGATAATAAATTGTAAGGATGTAATATTCTAGAGGGGAGCAAAAGGAAGGCAGATGATACACAAAGTACAGAATATTTAGGGACCATCTAATGACTGATGTTTACTATTTGTAAATTGTAGCCGTTGTTTGTAATAGGTTTCTCTTTTCTAACATGTCTCTTTATAAGGAAAGAAAGATGTGTCATGTGATTTGGCGCATTGCGGACAATAATGTTATTAAATAAGTTTTCTATTGAAATATATAACATTTAAAAGAGGCATGCTCAGAAGCAAAGGCTTTTAATTTATCCTTCTGGTAAACGATGTTATTTGGAGTAGAGTTCTAATAGCTCCTAGCCCAAAGCAATAATATCTCCAGAGAAATGAGAAAACGAAACAGGACCACGCTAAAGCCCATCTACATTTTCAGCAAAGCAGGAAAAACTCTTGCAATTGATGCTATACTCTAACGGCAACAAACTGCTCGGCCTAAATGAGTATTAAACCGCCCCCAAATCAGCGACAGCGTGGCTTTGTCAAAATGAAACATGTAGGATTTCGAAGCTTTCCTAACCAGAGCTATTTCAGACACAAGCTTCTTTCGCTGATGGTGGGATTTTCTTTTTTCCTACACGGGAAATGTGTAAAAGTAACCAAAGTGCTCTTTTGTAAATTACCAAAATGTAGTCTTTTGTTGTTGTTGCACTCACTGCTCCAGTTTTATGAAGCCCGGACTGCACTTTCACATCGTGTCATCCTAGAGGCAGCCCCTAAATCTAGACTGAAACAACATTTTTATCCCGTCATCAGACACGCAAAAAGGAAAAGTAATACATTTGATCTCCTGGAGCAAAAAGAGCGAGATACTGTAGCCTCCAAGCCTCTTTCAAACACTTCAGCGACTAGGAATGGGGGTGGGGGGGAGGAAGGGGTGTGCATTAAAAATGATAAAATAAAAACATGATATGAAGATATATTTACTGTCAGCTGAGAGCCAAAACATTTATGCTCCCACGCTTTTTTGAAGCAAATAGGAACTTAAGTGATGCATTTTAATTATGTTAAGAAAATAACCCAGGGTCTCTTTTTTTCAGAGTCTAAATAAATAACAGAGTGTTCTGTACTGATGATGTCTGTAACTGGTGATGTCCTCGCATATGCAACCACTACTGTGAGCTCTGAGAACCTGGGAAGAATGGGGTGTTACTGGCAATTTATGAAAGGAACTATCCATTATTTGTGGGTTTGCTGAAACAAAACCGTGCAAAGGCTTTTCTGACAGTCTGAGAGGTGAAAAGGGGGCCAATATTTTCCTAAAGCTATGGACCGGGATGATGTGTGTCTAATCTCACCATTGTTTTAAGCCTGGAGTGAGGAACGATTTTCTTTCTTTCTTTCTTTCTTTCTTTCTTTCTTTCTTTCTTTCTTTCTTTCTTTCTTTCTTTCTTTCTTTCTTTCTTTCTTTCTTTCTTTCTTTCTTTCTTTTCAAATGGGTTTTAAACTCCTTTAAATGGTGGGGGAAAGGGTAGGTGTTTCCCTGATACACAGGGAACTGGATGCCCTGCAGTCTCCCAGATCATCTTGAGATTTTTTTTTCTCTTCCTGGTCTAACCTCTGACAACTTTCTCACTGCATACAATGTGTGTCTAGTTTCCAGAAGATTGTTGAGACCTTTCAGAAAGGGAAAGGTACTCAGCAAAACCATTCCTTACTCCATGGGGGGTTGGGATGGGGGGGGAACCACTTCAATTAAAAGTGGGATACATTTGAAGGGGGAGCTCTCTAGGCAAACTACTTTCTTCTTCCTGCGACTTCAAGACTTTGGAATCAAAGGGCCCAGAGGTTCTACATCGGCGTCTGTGTCACAAGCCAAAATGATGCAGAAACTGGAGGGGAGGGAGTGATGCTTAGGTAGGAAATGTCAACTGGTTCCAACTCTTTATTTGACCACAAACAAGTGTTTGTGGTGATCAGGTGGGGGAAGGGAGGTATGCATACGGAAGAAGAGTGGGAAGGAAGAGGAAAGGGGAAGGATGGAAGAACCCGGGTGGCAGTGAAAGTCAGAAACGGGGCTGTAAGGTCAGGGTGCTTAAGCGTCCTCAGCTGAGATAATCAGTCCCCAGAATGCAGCAGGCCAGAGCATGTAGCGCTTGGCCAGGTGACACCAAGAGCTGGAGCTGATCAGTGGCCCGCATGGTCCAAGCTCTAGCCGGACTGCTTGCTGACTGCTTCCGGCCGGTAGCAGCCCAGGAGGCTTCCCAGACTTCCCTATCATCCAGCTCAATCCTCCTTAGATTTACTGCTGCCCCTACAGGACAGTTTAGTTTGTCCTCAGTCTTCCTTGCACCAGCTCTTCCGTTCCGGAGCCTAAAGAGCTCCTGGCTTTTGTAAAACCCTTGACCCCTTTCCTGAATTCTCCCTTAGTAGTTCCCTCACTTTGCTCCTTCTCCTGAGACTAGGGGCTAATCCACATTCTTTCTTCCTCCTCTCTGCCCCACCCCCGCTGCTGTGCTCTGGTGGTCCTGGAGTATAACTAGGGGGAATGGGATAACATACAGAAAAGGAAGAAAATAGGTTTGACTATTCACGAAACATGCCGTAACTAGGAGATGTGTCAGGCTGCGGAAAAGTCTTCTAATGTGAGTCTGGGAAGCCCTGTGAATGCAATCATTTAATGCTGGACTGGCCAAAACTCTGGAGAATAATGTACTCTGTCCTTGCACTGGCAGGGGAATGGAGGAGGTGGCCTCAGAGTTTCCTGCACCTGAAACATCTATCAGTCTATGATTTTGCAAAAGCACAAACCTATTCAGTACATTAGTTGGATGTTCATGCTAGATACATCAGCATAAACTCTATTCAGGTATTGTGGCAATAAGTACCATATCAGAACCTAGATAGTTCAGAAATGGTATCAGCAAGGACAGAGTTAGCACTGTTGAATTTTGACTGTTATCATTAAACTTCAGAGGTAACATCCCAGGACCAGTGAAAGGGCCCATTTCAAGTTTTTTGCAGAAGTAGTGTTTGAGGCTGGCAGCCTCTGGAATCAGGAAGAGGGCCCTGCCTTGGTTTACATTCAGAAGGTCTCCCCTTCACAGGGCTAGAAACTAATTTTTTTTTTAAACTAATAGAATCTTACATTCTGCATAAACTAGTGAGACCTTTGGGGAAGTGGCCCATTCCAGCTCACTTCAAACCCTACCTTTATACCTGAAACAAGCAAAAGCCATCACTTTCCTTGTCCACATCCAGTTTTTAACATTCACGAGTGGCTCCTTTGATGTAAAGCAACCTTCACACTGGGTGTATGCAAGCACACCATAGGCAGATGCTTTTAGTTTCCTAGGGACAACACTACTCCTGGCAACTGGCATATTATCATTCATTGGGCCTTTCATTAATGTCTTTCTGGTCCAGATTTCCAAAGATATTTAGGCACCTAAAGATGCTGGTAGGCACATAGTGGGATTTTTAAAAGTTAGGTACCCATCTCCCATTGATTTCAAGAGTTAAGTGCCTACTTACCTTTGAAAATGGTCTAATTACATCTGATGAATTAGAGTTCATACTTGGTCTGATCCAGCATTTCTACATGGGCAAAAGCTCATTGACTTCAGTGATCCTCTTTTTCCGCTACATGGACTGCAGTATCATGTCTGCTGTATGTAAATAGCAGACCCCACTATAAGACATTACAGGCTACTGTAGATAGACCGTGGAAAGAATGTCACGCCTGATTTCTAGCAGGTGAGAAAAGTGGCGTGTTTGTGTACATGAAGGAGTAAGCAGAAGCTGAGCTGAATGATTAGGTGGGAAAACCATAAAATTCATATTGTATTCTTGTTTTCTTCTGTGTAATATCTGATTTTGCTGACACAGGACTGGTGGAAACAGAACTGGAGCTCCCTCTGATGTCATAAGTGTTCATGCTGTTCTTCTTAGACCCAATATTCGAGTCCTTCCCCACACTTCAGAACTCCCTGTGGCTCCAGGACTGAGAGCTTTCTTCACCCAGCTACCCAAAGCAGAGAGCTAGCAAGTTTTAGATGCATTTCATTGATCCCCTGGATCTTGTTGCTCCTGGCCTCCAAATGGCTTGAAGAGGAGAGAGTGCAGGAACCATGTGTCAAGCTGGAGCTGCCAATTGCCGAAGTGCAGGGCAGCTTCTTCTTCCTCAGCGTATAGTTTGCAGCACTGGAGCATTAAAGGAAATACGATATTGTAATGATGTAAACACTGAACATTCTTCCAAAGCAATGAGCTAATTTAGAAATGATGGTGGCTTAATGAGGTAAGCAAACCTGCAGAAATGGATCACTGGCAGTTCTTGGAACTTCCCTTTACATGACATTAATAACAATCACTGTGCTCTGGGCCCAATGCAATGGTTCTTAACTACCCATACTGTATGTTATTTCAGGCTTTACACACTACACGCCCACCTTAATATCCTGAATTGTCACTTCTGTGCCCCTTCCACTCATTGGTGTGTGATCTAACCTGTAGTTACATTTGGGATACTGCATACCTCTGTATCACTCCATTATGGATTGGATGCAAATATGAGGCAGCAAACAGTGGCTGGTACAGTTGAAGTCACCGTCTAGTAGACCAGGTGTCTGAAGAAACGGTATCATTGGCCTAGTGAGCTGAAGAAGCGTCTGAAAATAGAAGCGTCTCTGTCCAACAGTCAGATAAGGGGTTGAATAGGCCTGCAACCTATATTTTATGCTATTTTTCAACCTCAGCTCTCCACAGACTGAAGGTCTGTAGGTTAGTGCATATTTTGAAGTGCTTGCCACCAGAAGACATATCTCCTAATTTAATAAAGGATGCTTTGGAAGTTGCTAAGCAATTTATAGAAAACTTGATATTTAAGAAGCTCATTTGTTTGTTTAAATCCAAGGAAAGTTGCATATTAGTAGCACATTGTGTAAATAACAAAGAAATGTACACTGGAAAGGGAGTAGTTCATTTCAATACTTTTTTGTTTTGTTTTTTGCTTTCTGTGTTTTGCAATTAAAACCACTTTAATTCTCTGGTGGAGTTTCATCAAGTATTCAACAAACGTTATTTATGTATAAAACTTCAACAGACTATTGAGTATGCAAAAGAAACAAAGGGAAAAATGAAGCAGGTTTGTCTTATGGTATGTGTTTATTTTAACCTTTCTTCTTCAAAAATCCTATCTGCTAAGTACTTTTATCAGACACTAATTATACTCTTTCTAAAAAGAATTTTTCCAACACCCTTCAGTGCCTACACCCTTTAATCATATCTCATTACATCTACCTAATCCATCTCTTTTTCACATTGCCAGGGCTCATTAACAGTTTTAAAAGCCAATCTTGGACATTATCATTCTCTGCTATAGAATTACAAATCGTACCAATAATATTTTATTCTGAAAATGATGGACAGTTCCAATTAGGACTAATATTATTTGGTGATATTTAAGCATCACAGGAAAAATTAACTTTTAACATATATTAGGCTAACAGAAGTAAAAAGTTCATATTAAAAAACTACACAGCACTTTTCCCAAGAAGCTATTTTTAGAAGCTGTTTTAGCAGTGGATCAACAATCACTTTGAAGGGAAATGATCCTTGACTAACATTTAGCAGATATTGTGCTTCATGGATGTTTGATAGGCGATACATGTGCCATCTAGTAAACAGCATGGGTAATCCAGAGGATCTCTGTTTGTGCGTGAGTGGAAAAAATAAAAGATGAGGCCAACAAATGGCCTTCATTCCTATGCTAAGTGCGTGCCTTACATCATTGCACTATGAAAAGCTTACAGAAAATGTCTCTACTGTGGTATTAGCTAAAGTGGAATGATTAATGCTTGATGAATAATTGATCTGGTGAATTTTGCCTCTATTTCTGATCTCGAATTGTCTAGATTGCAAAATTCTTCACTGTATTCATCACTGAAAATTATTCGTAAATCACTTCACTGAATAATCCTAGGTCTGCAGATCCTTCAAGAAAAGTTTCTTGTGAATTTTTTCAATTTACACCCTTCTAGTTAATCACATAAATCACATGGTATTGTTTGTGTTCCTCTATTTCAGGATTTATGCAACTAACACAGTGTGCATTAGGAATTGTGAATATTACAACTGAATATATAGGTCAGAGATGTGCCAGTTTATACCAGCTGAGGATCTGGTCCATGATTCACAAATAACACTTCACTGATTAGTTACATAAATCATCCAACCATGGAAAATTAAAAATACTTGTGTACCTAAACAACACATCACAGATTTGGACTGGTATATTTTATTGTAATTTTTACAAGTCTCAATTTGTGCTGTGTTGGTTAGTTACATAACAACTAATTGTTTCTGTTCCCTGATTGGATGACTTAAATAAGCCAACACAGTATGTATTACAAACTGTAAATGTTACAATCATATAGACAATTTGAAATTTGCTTTTGGTGAATAGCCAAACATTCAAGCTAAAAATTCATTTCCCCAAGGATTTGTGCTTGCAGAGCTCAGATTAAAAAAAAAAAGAAGAAGAAGAAGGTTATGACTAGAAATGTCCAGAGGACACTGATTCTCTTTTGCAACAATGAGATTTCAAAAATTGTTTTTGTTCTGCACCGGAATACAAAGCATGCACACATCCACAGGGGAAGAAAATTACATTTTAATTAATGAGTAGCTCTTACCCCTTTACTGATAATATACTTAATAGATGCTTTATTACATTGAAGGGAAAAGTAAAATTAGATGACAATTTTAAGATTGTGAAGAGATCAAATCCTCTTATTTAAGCAGATATAAGGAGTACATTGAAACATGCATATAGTAGAACATTATTGCATTTGCACTGATTCAATTGAGTGTTCCCATACACTGCGTCCTGACCCACCAGTGGGCCATGGGAAGGTTCTAGATGGGTGGCCACATTGAGAGCCCGATTAACCCACCATTGCTTAGGCAAACATACTCTTCTCCCAGACTGGTGTGGAGGAGAGGCCTCGGTCAGGGTGAGGCTGGAGACTGAGCTTGTGCTTCACTCTCTCCACAGTGGCAGCTCCCATTCTGTGGGGCTGGGCCATGGGGTTGGGGCTGGGGCTAGCTCCTCTATTCATTGTAACCTGGCATATGGGATTACAGCACCACCCTGGTTTGGCCTGGTGGTGCAACCCTGTGTGCCAGGTTGCAACGCTCAGAGCAGGGAGCTGGGCCCAGCACCACAGCACAGGAGCTGCCATTGAGGGGTCCGTGAGGGGCAGGCTCATTCTCCCCCCTCCTCTGTGGCCTCCCCTCTATGCCAGCCCAGGATTAGGGTTATGGTGCCAGAGAGGTGGGTGCATATATTTAATGATGGGTTGCAAAAAACAAAACAATATGCAATTGGTGGGGCACTTTAGTAAAACATTTGGGTAATTTACATTTCTTTTAGCTTTTCCATTGCAAGTGTCTTTTAAGTATTTGTAACTTCACTAGAAACATAACCTCCTGGATGAAATTAGTATTGCAAAGTGTCAACCAGAAAACATATTTTAAACAAAATCAGTTTGGCCATTTTGAAGTTATAGAAGTTGAAACATATGAGAGGTTCAGTTTGGTGCTATTACATGTTAAGAACTCTGTGGACATGGACCCTACAATTGTCCTGCACTCTCCATGGACATTAACACAGACAATAACTGCAGGATCAGGCATTGCAAATTAAATTCTTCTTTAGGGTGACCATACATTCCGTTTTGGCTGGGACAGTCCCCTTTTTAAGTTCTTTCCCTGCCACCCCAACTTTTTTGACAAAAATGGGCATTTGTCAAAACTGATCAAAGAGCAAGAGCAAATGAACAAATGCCTAATTTACCCAAAAAGTTGGGTGTGCCCGCCCCATGGGGGGGCATGGAGGAATGTTGGGGATCGTGGTGATGTGAGGTGACAGGCAGTGGAGTTTGGCGGGGGTCAGCCCCAGGCGGTACGGGGCTCAGCCCTAACACCAGCCATGGGTGGTGCAGATCTTGGGAGGTCAGCCCCAGCCGTGGGTGGTGTGGAGGTGGGGGTGGAGGGTTAGCCCCAACCATAGGTGGTACAGAGCTTGAGGGGGTCATCCTGAGTCCTGGGTGGTAGATGGCTCTGGAGAGCCCTGGGGTGGGGGTAGGGCACGGTTGCGGCCATCCCATTTTTACTTTAGGAAATATGGTCACCCTATCCTTCTCTATGTGCGTGTTGCAGGCTATTAGTGCCAGGTATGGATTAATCATGGGCATGGTGCATGTATTTAAACAGAATGGACATCTTTTATTTCAATAATAGAGTTGTAACAGAGGCAGAATATATTTTGGTTAGTCAGCAATTACATTTGCATGATACCTATTTTAGAATTTATATGTCACATTTCTGAACAAGGCACAGACGAAGACTGGGTTCTTGCTCCAAAGAGCCCACAGTCTAATTATATGGACAACATAAAGCACAGTGGAGAACAAGGTGAAGATCCAATCGTGGAGGGTTGTTTTTTTTTTAAATATTTGTAATGGACAAGTGAAAGCATTTGTATTGGGGGTGGGCTAGTGTTTGTGGGCCTTGCAGCAAAGTTGAGCTTTGAAGAGTGGATCCTAAAGAGAATGGTAGATGCCTGGCACGCTGGAACAGGGAGAGAGTCCCAGGAATCAGAGCAGCACAGGAAAAGGAAAAGGCAGAACTGTGGCAGAATTTGTTTGTACAGTAAAAGGAGTGATTGGGCAGTGGTAGGAAATGCAAGCAGAGATGTAGGAAGGGCCCCGTTGGGAAGACACTTGAAGATGGGGACAAGGATATGGAATGATATGGAAGGTCAGAGAAAGCTAATGGAGTGAAGAAACCTGAGAGAGCAGATTTTAACTACAGTATTCTGATTGGAATGGAGGGGATGGGCTAGCAATCCAGAGAAGAGGAGGTTGCAATGAATGAAATGGAACATAACAAAGGCACTTACATGCTTTCTAAATGTAGTGATGCAAAGGAAGTGTCATATGTTTGGTATGTTGTGGTGAAGGACCCAGAAGGCCTTGGCAACTGCCTTGATTTGTAGGAAGAAGGAGAGAGGGGAGTGGAAAAACCCCAATTAGGATCTCTGCCTGGGTGCTAGCAACAGAGGAGAGGGGAAAGAAGAGAGATCTTAGAAAAAAAATAGAAAAGGAGTACTTGTGGCACCTTAGAGACTAACCAATTTATTTGAGTATAAGCTTTCGTGAGCTACAGCTCACTTCATCGGATGCATGCTGTGGAAAGTGTGTGGAATCCGATGAAGTGAGCTGTAGCTCACGAAAGCTCATGCTCAAATAAATTGGTTAGTCTCTAAGGTGCCACAAGTACTCCTTTTCTTTTTGCAAATACAGACTAACACGGCTGTTACTCTGAAACCTAGAAAAAAAAAAAATCAGTTTTTAGTATGTTCAGTTGCAGCTGGTAGTGAGCCATCCTGGGTATATCAGGCAGACAGATGTTGATTTAGGCATTGTAAAAATGCATAGGAAGACATGGTTCCTGACCTGAACAGCTTACAATCTAAATAGGCAAGATGGACAAAGGATGGGAGAACTGGTGTCTATTGCTGGTGTCTAAAGGTCTGCAGAGGCTCCTTTTGTAGGGAAGTCTTTGGTCCTGAGATTGGCTCTTCACCCAGTAATGCTTCTTTCTCTCCCACAGACTGTGTAACTGAGGGGCAGGGGACTGGCCACTGCACAGGTGCAGAAGGTGTAGAGAAGGTGAAAGAGCCATGCAAGGGCTGCTTTCTCTCACCTGAATGCAAGAGCTATGGCTCAGAACTATTTCCTCTAGCCTCTGAAAGGCAGAGGAGAGAAGGTGGTGCATGGGTGGCAAGAAATTGGGTTTCACATGACATCTCCTTAAGAGATGTAAGAGCAGCTACAACTCACCAGCAGGGCAGAAAGCTCTGGATGGGCAGTGAAACCCCACACTGCCCCCATATGTATCATTGTTTTAGAGCAATGATATCCCTTAATTGGACTAAGAGCAGACGCAGGTTAGGAAATGAGATGCAAGAAAAGATAGAGATTGACTCTAATTTTCTCTCCATCATTTCAGGGGGAATAGGGTTCACAGGCATTAATAGATTTTATGGAAGAGAGTTTTAAAGAGGGGAAGGTGAAGGCATGGCAGATTGTGTCATTGAGGGTTTCAGGCATAGAGAAGAAGGGGCTGAGATGACACTGAAGAAACAAATAAGGCGATGGTTAACTGCTTAGTTGGCGGAGTGAAGGGGCTTAAGGTGTGAATGGAAAGAGTTGAGAGCTGGAGAAATAGAGCACAATGAAATATTAGACACTTACTATTTAAAAGCTTAGCTGAGTGTTTCAGTATCACTCTATCTTCTGCAGTCCAGTTGTTTTTATTCAGTTGTTTTGCACTGTCAGTCTGCTCAGTGTTGTATAAAACACAAAAATAAAGATCATCCCATTTCTACTGAACATGCGCCACATGGCATATTAGAAAACGTGATGGGTCATAATATTAAGGTTTTCTTTATAGCCTTTGCTTTAAGACAATGAAACTTGATGGGAAGTTTTATGGGAGAACTAAGAAAACATTCTTGGGGAATTAAACAATGTGCTAAACAATATTACATTTTTCCTTGACAATACTGTACAATTTTGCTGCAAATCCTGCTCACTTTACTTATGAATAACCCCACTGAAATCTAGGAAATTGCTTCTGTGAGTACAGCAGGCAGGATTTGGCCTGTTATATTTAACCTACATGAATGAAGATAAATAAGTTAGTTAGGTGGTCATGGTTAACAGACTGTCTGTGTTTTGCAAGTTACTGAACATTTCTAAAGAGAGTATTTCTGTACAGTACTTCCTATATCTTGGTAGATGGTTTTCAGATTGTTTATGCATTATTTAAATGCTTAAGACAACTTTTACATTTAATATTACTCCTGCTGGAAAAATATACTGAGGTAGGACTAGATCTTACAAGGTGTTGAGCACTTTGGCCATACTCCAGCATAGCATGTAATGTGCTTAACTTAAACACCAGTACTCCCATTGACTTCAGTAGGACTACTCACATGATTAAAGTTAAGCACACACTTAAGTGCTCTGCAGGAATGCTCTTCACCTCACACAATCAAGCCTTTAATAAATCATTTGTAATTTTTAAAATCTTTAATAACATTAATGGGTACAATTTCCACATGGACCTTACCGAGGCTACTGCCACATTGCTACTACAGTGATATACAGTAATTACACAATATGCAAAACGAGCCTCTATATGTATATATTTGCCAAAATTGTATTTGTCTGTTTTTATATCTTGGTCATACAGTATCTAAATAAGGAAGTGTTTTCCTTAGGATTTGAAGTCATGTCATGGTATAACTTCAAAGCCAATTAACATTCATTGGCAAATCATTTAAGATTTTATGTAGGTTGACTTAAAGATATTTCCTTCCAAAACAGTTGTTACATTTTTTCCATGTTGCTGCATGGTGGATTTTGTGCTTAGCATCTGACATGTTTTCTCAACTACTGGTTTATAATGAAAACATGGAGATACTCGGGGGAACGTGATAAAAGCAAAAATCCTATGATCTCTGCAAGGTAAATGACAGCACTGAAATTGTCACATCTGGATCAAAAATATTTCGTCTGCTTATCTAAATAAACAAATGTAAACAAAGATAATTAGGATCATATCTAGATGTATGGTTCTTGTAACAGCTTCTTGCTTCTCAGTAATGATTTGATTTGATCACGATCATTGCTATGGTTAATGTCTTACTTAGCTTTGTTTCAAGAAACTAATGGAAATATATATATTGTTAATTTGTTTTTTTTTATTCTATATTCCTTTTCCTATTGATACCATATAACTTGTGTGTTCTCATTGTAGATTGTGGTACCTGAAGTTTGGTATTATAAAAGGAGGAAATGAAATGGATAGTGAAATACAATAAAACAAACACATCATGTTTTAATAATAAAACATTATTGCTTTTGTTATTATTGTTTATTATGTTAGTAGACTCACTTAAGTTAATAGAACGTCTTAGGTGAGTAAACCATGAAAATGTAAGCCTTCATCCTTTGTCTAAATTGAAACAATAGAGCTCATAAAATACACATCAGATTTGCTAACATGTAGCAGTGGAAATAGAGATACAGTTCTGTCAAATAAAGAATAAATAGAGAAAAGAACACTGGTAAAATCACAATCATTTAAAAAAATACTTTCCCACCATTACTGCTATAAGAGTTATTTTAAAAAAATATTTCTCCTCCCCCGCACCTTTGTTAGCCAATTACTACTTTGAAGCAGGAGTTAAAATGGGAAGGTATATTTTGTAAATTGTATTAATTCAAAAATCTTACAAAGAGACTATTTTTGATATTTGTAAAGATACAGATTTAAATATTTTGTTTAAATTCTAGTCACATGTCTTGCATAAAAATTAAGATAATCATACCTCCTTGTTGAGCTGAAAATGTTTTCTTTAAAATTTGGTCACAGGTCCTGCAATTAAATTAATATAATCATACCCGCTTGTTCTGCTGGAAATAAAGTAGTTGTTTAATTAAACATGCCAGTTGTTTATAATATCATGTTTCAAGAAATACTTCTTTGAAAGAGAGGATAAAGATTTATATCAAACATTTCAATCTGACAAGTAAATTACATTTCCTCTACCATGAAGAGAGGTAAAGCAGGAAAAAATGGTTACAATCTAAGTGTAACTTGGATTGTTGTACTGAGGAAAAGCACACTTGTTCTCGTTACTCAGAGATATGATATACATCAGGCTACAAAGGTGACCTTTTACAATCTGGAGATTAAAGCTTTGTGTTTTACTGGCTTTAATATAGGGATTTATGGATGATTTAAAAATTGTTCACACTGACTTGTATTGGTAACAATCTTTTAATAGCTAATGAATTCAGAAATGGGAAAAGGCTAGATTTTCAGATTAAAATATGGACAGAAAGTGGTGTATATATATATATTAGTATACCTTAGAAGAACAATAGTGAAAACAAAGCAGTCTTGTTTTTAGTAAGTGCCAAAGCAAGATTATTCTCCCACCACCTGAAAACAGAAGCACTAATATCATGCATATAGCACATAATCAAAAGCCCATAGGCGGGTCTTTCAGTCAAAAGTAATGGTGCTGGAAACAAATGCTGGATGATCTACAGCAACCCTTGTTTTAAATATGTTTTGGTTGAAGAAATAAGTATTTTAAAGTCATTGTTTTAAGTACTACATTGTTTGCTAGAAAGTTCTCTTTCTCCTTGTAGTAACTGCAGTGCTAGGAATTGGACTAGCGCTCCTTGAGGATTTACCAAAGTAAACGACTGGTTCTTCTAAGTGATTGTATTTTGTTTAGCCCTCTTGTAATTAAACCATATTTTGGGGAGAATGGGGGGGGGGGGGGCGCGAAGGGAAGGTTGTTGTGGGTGGAGAAGTTCTTTAAATGACCTATAAGATTTCACATGGTTATCAGGTCACAGCAGCTTGATGCCTTTATGTGACACAAATCATCAGACATTATATAATTTGTTAAATATCTGGGTGATTTGAGTGGTGGGAGGGAATGGTAACATCATTCCCAGCTCTAAAAGACTGCCATAGCACCTTTTGATAACTCAGTCTAGGACAATATGTATATATTGGTATCCACAATAGTGGAAACAGAAAGCTAAGCTTAACTGCTTTCATCGTGTAATTACCTTAATAAAACAAAAATGTCAGCCTCTGGTGTTGTTTTTTGTGTACATTTTGGTGTAACTTCACATTGGCATATATATATATTTTCTAGTGAACCACAAGAATGAAGATGGGTATGATTTTGCAGGGGTGAAATAGGTTGCCTGTCAGTTGGGTTTAGGCGACAGTCTGTCTGCAGGCCGTAAGATGATCTGCATAGTGCCAGAGGAAAGCAGGCAGAATTCCTGGCTTGCAAGCATAGATATTGATCTACCGTAGCCACCTAAACAATGCCTCACCTGTTTGCCTTGTCCATACCTTATTTTACGCAGTCTAATGCTTGTTTTGTTTGACTTTTCTTTTATTTCTGTGGATCTGAGCTTTGATACACTTTGGGGAGTACATAAACACAGTGTTGTACTTGAACATCACCATACTTCAGAGTACTCTGGTGGCTTAAGACCACCCCTCCCTGTACAAGAACAGCGCTGTTATTGAAAATTATGAGCAAGCAGCTAAATAAGTAGGCCACATACACAACTGTTTGATCTATCAGACTAGTGTCCAATAACATTGAATGTGAGATGCTACTAATTACTGCACTATGTACCCCAGTTAAAATTTCTTAAATTGGAACTAGTAAAAGGCTCTATTTTTATTAATTCTTTTTTGGTAGCTGATAGTTAGAAGATAAGTTACTACAGCATTTAAAATTCAATGCGCTTACTTTGAAATGCAACTATGTTACTGTGTACTGCCTCAATCAGTAATGAAATAGAAAACGACATTCATTTCCCCAGTAAACTGTAATATAAATATTTTACCACCATTTATTATTAGTTTGCCATTTCCTGCTGACAGCTATTCCAACTTTGCCAGCAGGCACTAGGTCCTATAATTGTATTGTGCTTGAAACAAATACAGAGAAACACAATTTCTTACAAATAAATCAACAAAATTTGTGACAAAACCTCTACTGAAGCTAAATGAGCATTTCTTTTAAGTGCTGACACTTGGTATTATTTAATTTGCATACAGCACATTTCACTTTTGCTGGAAAACAATTAAGTTAACGAAGAACTAAATCATCTGTACTCTCAGGGATAATTTAACATTGTTTGATTTTAAACTGTTTTATGTTAATGCTGTTTAGGAGCAGCCTACATTATGGGAAATCTTATCAGTAGCTTAAACCAGTGGAATATTTTTGGCCCAATAACATCTGAGATGGATGGATCAAGATGTAACACAAAACTGCCATTGACTTCAGTGGGAGCTGAGTCAGACAATGCGGAAATACTGTAAAATATAGAAGGCTGATCCTGTGAATCCTTGAGCAGTGCTTCACATTCAATTGCATTATTTGCTTGAGTAAGGACTAATTAAATGAGAAAGGCTTTTGCAGGATCAGGACTCACATTTCCTTGTCTAGAATATTCTTGGGTACTAAGGAATGTACAGTGAGGTGAGATGTGTAAGGGAAGAACTTCATAAATGAACCAGATTCTGCTCTCAGTTATATCCATGCAATTCTATAGTAATTCCATTGACTTCAGTGGAGTTACTCTGCTTTTCCACTGGTGTACCTGATAACTGTATTTCTACCATCCATTTGTATAGACTTCTGGCATAGCTCTTTATAAAGATGAAACACTACATGACAGAAATGTAAAACCTCTACATTTTGTGCCTTTTTGTTCCTTGTATAACGAGCAATAGGCCAGGGTAGAAGGATTCACAAAGCAGAAGGAAGAATTCCAGGGCAGAAGATAGAGGATCCATACCCAGAACAGAAGAAAGAATTCTGATCTTCCTGTTGCTAAGTCTGGCACTATTCATTTTCCCTTCTAGGCTGACATAATTAATAAAATCTGCATTAATTATGCTTTGTTTTTCTGGCCAGCCATAGCTCCATACACAGACTCTCCCTGTGCAGGAACAGGAGTCAAATGTTTGAGACAAGAATGTCTATATCTGGCTATATTTGGGTCAG
This sequence comes from Caretta caretta, assembly GCF_965140235.1. Classification (NCBI taxonomy): domain Eukaryota; kingdom Metazoa; phylum Chordata; order Testudines; family Cheloniidae; genus Caretta; species Caretta caretta. The sequence continues at coordinate 80,142,431 of NC_134211.1, forward strand.
AGCAAATACCCACTGATAATTGGCAGTCATCGCCATTAGACCCTATGCTAATGGTCTTTGCATGGGTTTGAGCAATAAACTTAGCCCACGCTCCCCACTCTAGTTTTAGATTTTCGGGAATGTACATAGGCACAAATGCCAGTCAATATTTGCTTCCAGGGGTGTTGTAGCTGTGTTGGTCCCAGGGTATTAGGGTATGTCTACACTGGCACTTTACATCACTGCAACTTTCTCGCTCAGGGGTGTGAAAAAACAACCCCTGAGCGCAGCAAGATTCAGTGCTGCAAAGCGCCAGTGTAGACAGTGCACAAGCACTGGGAGCCGGTGCTCCCAGCGCTGGGAGCTATGCCTCTCACGGAGGTGTTTTTTTTACAGCGCTGGGAGAGCTCTCTCCCAGCGCTCTGCCACTACACAAGCCATGCACTGCCAGTGTAGACTAGCCCTTAGACAGAGAGACAAGGTGGCTGAGGTAATATCTTTTACAGAACCAACTTCTGATGGTGAAAGAGACAAACTTTTGCACCATACAGAGCTCTTCCTCAGGTCTGGGAAAGGTACTCAGAGTGTTACAGCTAAATACAAGGTGGGACAGCATAAGTAGTTAACACATATTGTAAAAGACCATTCAAGGTGAAGTGGCCAGTTAACCCTCACTGCAGTCATAGGACAAAAAAAGGGGGGGTTAGTGGGTTGCAGATTGTTAAAATAAACCATAAACCCAGTGTCTTAAGTCCACAATTTTTAGGGTATGTCTACACTGCAATAAAAAGCCCAGCAACATGGAGTCTCAGATCCTGAGTCAATTGATGGGTAGGGCTCAGGTTGCAGGTCTAAAAGCTGCTGTGTAGACATTCAGGTTCAGACTGGGGCTTGGGCTCTGAGACCCTCCACCCCCTTAGGGTCTCGGAGCCCAGGCACCAGTCTGAGCCCAAATGTCTGCACTGCAATTTTTAGCCCCACATCCTGACCCCCACAAGCCCAAGTTAGGTAATCCAGGCCAGCTGCAGCATGCTGAGGACCTTTTACTGTAGTGTAGATGTATCCCTAATGTCTAACAAAGTTACAAATTTAAGCTTTAAGGCTCATCCTTTGAAGGTGTTGTGTAGGTTTCCTTTGAAAATGAGGACTGAGAGGTCAGGTACAGCCTGATTGATTTGTGAAAAGTGTTCACCCATAGGGATAGGGTGTTTTTGTCTTTTATCATTTTTCTGTGAGAATTCATTTGAGATTGTAGTGATTGTCTTGTTTCACCTCATAATTGTAATTGGAGGTTTTAGTGTGCTGGATGAGGTATACTACTTGTTGTGATAAGCATGTATGGGACTCATGGATTTTGAAAGGTGCATTGTGGGAAATTATTGATCATTGTAGCCGTGAAGATATGTTGACAGGTTTTGCATCTGTTGTTCTGGCAGGGTCTGGTGCCGCTCTGGGTTGGTGTGTACTAGTCTGTGGGGAGCTTGCTTCTGATGTCAGAAGAGGTGGTACAGGAAAGATTTCTTTCAGGATGTGGTCCCCCTCAAGTATGGGTTGTAATTGTTTAATGATACTCCATATGGGTTCCAGTGTTGGGTGGTAGGTGACATCTAGGGGTGTATGATCGAAGGATTTTTTTCCCCCTACATTGAAGCAGTTTCTCTTGGGGTATTTGGATGTCCCATTCCATGATGCAATTTACTTCTCTGGTGGAGTGTCCTTGTTTGGTGAAGTCGGTTTTAAGTGCGTTAAGGTATATAGCCTGGACTTTCTTTTCAAAGTATATTCTGTGGAATCTGAGTGCCTGGCTGTAGATGACAGATTTGTTGGTGTGTTTAGAGTGTTTTCTGGATCTGTGAAGAAAGATGTGATGATCAGTTGATTTCTTATATATACTTGTCTGTAGGGTTCCATTGCTGAAGCTGATTGTTGTGTCCAGGATTGGTGTGGGAGTGTTCTAGAGAGAGTTTGATCGATATGTGGTGGTTGTTGAAGTTTTGGTGGAAATCTATGAAGGAGTTTAGGTCATCTGCGCAGGGGATGAAAATATCATCAATGTATCTCAGGTTTATCATTGGTTTAATGGTGTATTTGTCCAGAAATTCTTCTTTAGAGTGTCCCATGAGGAGGTTTGTGTATTGGGGAGTCACCCTAGTATCCATGGCTGTTCCCATGGTTTGGAAAAAATGTTAGTTGTAGAATGTAAAATTGTTGTGGGGGAAGATAAAATGGATGAGTTTGACAATGTGTTTGGGGTGGATATCTGTGTGTTGTCCATTGCCTTGTAGATATTTGAGGCAGGCAGCGATGCCATCATTGTGAGTGAATTTGGTGTATAGGGTTGGGGACATCCATAGTGGCAAGGATGATGTTCTGATGGAGGATGTTAATGTTGTGGAGCTTCTGGAGGAAGTCAGCTGTGTCCTGGAGGAAGTTGGCGCTTTGTGTGGAGAGTGGTTTGAGGATGGTTTCTATGAGTTCTGATATTCCTTCACTAAAATTGCCATGGCCAGATATGATGGGTCTGCCTGGGTTCCCTTGTTTGTGTATCTTGGAAAACATGTAGAATGTCTTTGGGATGCGTTTATGTAGGATGAGGTTGTAGAGTTTCTCTTGGAGTTGTCTGGAGAAAGATTTGATGATATGCTTAAATTCCTGGGTGAATTGTGGGATGGAGTCTTCTTTGAGTTCTTTATAGTCAGTGTTCAGTTGTAGTTATAGTGGTTGAGGATTACAATGATGCCCCCTTTGTCTACTGGTTGTGGTGGATGTTTGTGGAGGATTCAACGGTCAAATTTTTCCCTGAAGCAATCAATATAATGATCAAATGTGAGGTTTTGTTCGCTGTGGGGCATCCAGTCAGATGATTATTTTTTCTTATGACTTTTGGTGGGGACTCGGTATTTGTGGGTAGTGTCATCATTGTTGTGAAATAATTCTTTGAGGGGAAGTCAGCGAAATAGTTCTTCTAGTTCTTCACATGTTAGTATGGCATCAGAATGTGTGGTCAATATTTGGCCCTTTATATGCTGGATGTATTATTGGTGTATAGAAAAGGAGTCACTAGTAACACATAAGAGCCTTTACTGACATGAGAAAAGAAAAAGTCATTTCCACACCACACTCTACTTTTATACTGTAAATTTCAGGATATCTGTTGCAATCACTAAGGAGAAGTCCTATAAGAAATTACAAAGCTAGTGTTTCAGTTAAAGTTATGGAAGCTCTTATTGGAGCTTAGTGAAACTAGATGACCTTCATTTCATTTACCAAAGCACTTGCAATTCCCCTTTGAAGGCAGGAGAAGCAAGCAAACAATATGGCAAAGCAAATGCATATGTGCATCATATTTGGATCCATAGAATATTAGGTCAAATGTGTTTATTTTATTTAACTGTGTAAATGTATATCAAGGTCAATTTGTATTCAGTCTTGAATGGAATCCAAATGTGAAACAGAGATGAAGACTCACCTGCTAGGCCTTACTCAGGCAAAACTCCTATTGACTTCAATAATGGTTCAGGCCTGTTAAAAGTAAAAGACAGTTCTTCACGCTGAAAAATTAGACAAGGCCAGAGCACAGACTTAAAATTTTTTTAGGAAGTCAATTGCAATGTGAATGCCTATCTAGGCTGAACATGTCTAAAACCACCAAGGTATTTAATATTAACATTAACCAATGAATAGCTTTCAGAGGATAACAACATTCACTCATGACCAACTTAAGTTGGGTTTGCACTGGTGACCTACATTGAAAGGCGCTATTCCATTATCAATCCCCCGAGTTATCCAGTCTCTCTTTTCATATTTCCTTTTCTCTTACATTAATTTGGTGCTTCTGAAAGGTAACAGATTGACTGCATTGGTAACTAAAGTTTTCAGTATTCCACAGCACAAGCACACGCGGTCTGTGCAAGCTTCCCCACACCACTCTGCAAATACGCTTCAGTCTTTAAACCTTAAAGTCCATCCTTAAAGGTGAGAGAGCTCAGCTGTTCAATCTCTCTGGTGATTCGCTCTTCGGCCTCTTGGCTGAGAATCCCAACTGAGATGGTAATTCTTCTCCTTCAGATAAATTGTGAGGGTGACAAATTATGGTTGCCTCAGAGAAATTTTGTAGTCAGAAAAAAAATGCAATTTTAAATACATTCCTTTAAAAATATTTAAATAAGCAATACAATTAGCCAAGCACTTACATTTTATTAGCAATAGCAAGTAAAATTAATAAGTAAATTCAATGAAAAATGATTATGTGTCACAGTATATGGTTTTTACATTGACATTTCACATAATCTGACTTTGCTGAGAGGAGAAATCACTCATCTGTTAAAATTACTTTTTAAAAGCTGTCAAAATTGAAAAACCTGCTGTCAAAAATATGATGAGAAAAGTTTAAAAATGGTAAAGTATGTTGAATTAGATAAAAAATATTACATTTAGACTGGAAAACTTGAATGTTGTATCATTATCCTCTATATAGACTAAAAATGTTATGTTTTATCCAAAACTGGTCATTTTTCCCCCTTTTAGATTCATGTTTAGCATTTACATTTCATTTGATCATCAATATAAATAAAACCACTTTAATTGCTACACTGCAGTAGAGACTAAAAATTATGGATAGTTGTGCATTTATTTTTAATTTTTGTGTGAATTTTAATGCTTATGAAAGTTACGAGATTAACAGTTCTGAAGAGTGAAACCCTCTGTATAGCCAGGCCTGGATCTTGCAAGGTGTTGGGCATGGGTGGAAACTCTTTGAAGTCAGTTGGACAGTGGAGGGAAAAAGGGGGTCAGTCTGTGTAAAGAAGTTTCCAGGATTCTGCCGCCAAAGAACAGGTTCAGTATGAACAATGAAAGTTGAAGCTGAATTTCCAGAATGATTCAACTCTGACCTGGAGGGACAGTCTCTAGGCACAAGGTGGTAATTTATTCTCCATGCCTATTCAGTCATTGGTCTCTTTGCTGAGACTGCCAACAAGGATGTCAATTAACACCATTAATAAAAACCCAAATATTCTGTTGTAATAACAATGTACAGAATTACATGGATACAGTATAAAATCATAATTAAATAGAAACAAGATGAAACAGAATATGAAATAAGATTTGACTAAGAACTACAAAAGGATATCACTCAACATACATGTCTCATTTTTATCAGTTGATATTGCAGTAAATTCTGTCTTAATAATAATTGACCACACCCTTTGCATTCACATGGGAAAGGAACCCTCTGTGGGTGAATCTTCCACTGGCCACTTGGGAGTGTGGATTGGGGAATCATCAACTCTTTGACCCCTGGGGAAGCCAGACAAAGTCCCATACCAGAAAAATGCAAGGCTCATGCATGGACAATGCAAAGCAAGCAAAGATCAATTGTTCAAGATTTAACAATACTTAGTTAAGGACACTCTTGCATAGTCGATGCATGAGCCTTGTATTTTTGCATCATATATGTGTGCTTCTGGCACTTTTGCCAGTACTAGGGCTTTGTGATTTGATGGGGGCAGAAGGAAAAGTAGGGGGCTGCCCATGCTCTTTAGCACCATCCCTTGCCATACAAACTGATTTCAGCATGAAAATTCAGCCTGAAGTTAATACAGCTTGAAGTTGTATCCAGCAGTTATTGGTTCCCCTGCAAGCTGCTACTGAGCCAATGTCAGCATGATTCCTGCATGATCTACGGTGCCAGGAGGAGAAGGATTTAATAGAAATATACGAGTATGCAGGTAGTCCCAGCTTCCACAGGCCGATTAGATCTCTTCCCCTCTGTATATGTCTAGGTTGAGAGGCCTTGCCCTTCCAAATTCCACAGGCCTCAAAAACATTCCTCCTTAAGGGTATGCTGTGCAGTTTGCCTCATATAGTTTTCCTGCCTCTTCCCCCACCCCGAACCCTATATTACTTTAACTGATATGGCTTTTTGTTTTAAAATTAACATCCACTGTGATGTCCCAAAAACTGTGTTCCTACTGGTTTAGTAAGTAATATGCTACAGTAGCTTTGACATGCTTAGATGTGGTCCACACTGACTACAAAAGTGTTTAACCCATTTTTAAAACTGGGTTCAACTCATGAAGATATTTTTATCAGTGTCAATGAGACCTTAAAGTCAGATGTGGGAAGCTACCTCCCTTGAATGGTTTATGATCAGCCTGATTTATGTGCGGGCTTCTCCTTTATAGAATCATAGACATGTAGGGCTGGAAGGGACCTCAAGAGGTCATCTAGTCCAGCTCCCTACTCTAAGGTAGAGCCACGTATATCTGGGCTTAACTACCCCAAAAGTTAAAATGTTTTTTCTAATATGTACTCTAAATCTCCATTGCTGCGGATTAAGCTGATTGCTTCTTGTTCCACCTTCACTGGCATGGAAAACAATGGCTCATCTTCCCTTAGAACAGCCCTTAACATATTTGAAGACTGATATCAAGTCACCTCTCTGTCATGTTTTCTCAAGGCTAGCCATGTCACATTTTTTAACCTTTCCTCATAGGTTTGGTTTTCTAAACCTTTTATTATTTATGTTGTTCTCTTCTGGACTTCCTTTAATTTGTCCATATATTTCCTAAAGTGTGGTTCCCAACATTGGACACAATACTCCAGCTGAGGCCTCACCAGGATCAAGTAGAATGGGTAATTGCTCCCATGTTGTACATACAACTCTCCTGTTATCACAGCCCAGAAAAATAATAGCCTTTTTCACAACTGCATCATGTTGTTGGCTCATATTCATACCCTCCAGATCCTTTACGGTAGTGCTAATGCCAAGCCAGTTTTTCACTATTTTGTACTTTAGCATTTGATTTTTTTCCCCTAAATGTAGTTCTTTGATATTGTCTTTATTGAATTTCATCTTGTTGATTTGAGACCAATTCTCCTATTTGTCAAGGTCATTGTGAACCCTAATCCTGTTCTCCAAAGTGCTTGCAACCCATCCCAGCTTATTGTCATCCACAAATTTTATAAGCATATTCTCTACTCCATTATCCAAGTCACTGATACAAATATTGAATAGTCCAAGACAGACCCTGGTGGGACCCCAGTTTGATAACGAAACATTCATAACTACTCTTTGAATATGGTTTTTCAATCAGTTGTGCACCCACTTGGTAGTAATTTCACCTAGATCATACTCTCCTAGTCTGCTTGTGAGAATTTCTTGTCATGTGGGACTGTGTCAAAAGCTTTACTAAAATCAAGATATATCACATCTATCACTTCCCCCCATACACTAGGCCAGTAATCCTGTAAAAGAAGGAAATTAGGTCTGGTGTGATCTGTTCTTGACAAATCACCTTATTATCCTCTAGCTGCTTAAAAATGGATTGTTTAATAATTTGTTCCAGTATCTTTCCATATATTGAAGTTAGGCAGACTAGTCTATAATTCCTTGCATCCTCTTTGTTGCCTTTTTTAATGATAGGTACTATGTTTGTCCTTGGCCTGGCTTCAGGGACCTCATGTGTCCTTCATGAGTTCTTCAAGATAATTGCTAACAGTTCCGAGATTGCTTCAGCTAGTTCTTTAAGTACTCTAGGATGAATTTCATCAGGCCCTGCTTACTTGAAAAAATATAATTGATCGAAATATTCTTTAACTTGTTCTTTCCCTTTTCTGGCTTGTGTTCCTTCCTCCTTGTTTTTAATATTAATTTTAGGTAAGGAATTCTACCATACATCAGGATGAAGTTTTCTGGGGTTTCATTATCTGTCAATCCTTCCTTTCCTCCTCTTTCTTATTTTGGTGCTTGTTGTTTATTTTCCTGGCATGTTAGCTTGTATTTAATGTATTCTGAGCTTCAAATTGCTCCATCTAATGTATAGAACAGTTTTGGAATTTTGGACTTGCATCTTCTTGGCCCACCTGGCTGGGGAATATGTGTTTAACCTGTGTAAACTGAATCTGTCTTTAAAAATGATTTCTGCTAACACTATTTTGTTTCCCATTGTGGGTAAAGTGCAACAGTGATTAAAACTAAAAAATTGGATGATCTTTCAGAATTTACCTGAAGTATGACTGGACACCTGAGTCATTCTGAAACTGTCTTTGGACCTGTGGGGAAATAAATATGGCAGAATGACTCTCTTCGTTGGATCAAGAGAGACTGAATCCTTGTTATGATCAATGCCTTAAGTGGATTTGTAGCCCAATACCACTGCATCCAAACTCTGTGAAGGCTATATGTGCCAGAACTTGTCAAGTGATTATTTTAAGTTAGTATTCAGATAAATTAGGTACCCAACTTACATCCACAGTGTGGCAATATCTTGTGCTGCCACTAAACCTTCAGGCCCACCTGTGTTCACTTTTTCAGAGCAGAGAAACTAATTAAGCCCCAGGAAAGATCTATAGTACCTCTATGGAAACTGAACAAGGTATTGCAGGATCATTTATCCCTGCTGCTGTTTTCATCCCTCTTATGTGTTTTAGGTAAAACAGTCTTTTGAGTGGCAAGTTTCTTATCCTAAAGGAACATGCAGAAGCTCATCAACATTAATGCACTAAGGAAATAAATATTTTTGAGATGAAATGTGGTTATATTTAAAAAAAAATCTCAAAAGCAATGTAAAAATGTGAGGGGAAATTCAATAAACTGATAATCATTCTGTTTCATGGTAGGCCTGTAATGCATTATAAACAGCATGTTTTTCTCGCTTTTGTACAGCGTTGAGCAAACTGTTGGGGGTACCCAACAAATAATAAATTACACTCTTATCTATTGTAAATATCAAGTTAAAACATTAAGAATGCACAACTAAGCTATCAAAAGTCAGGATATATGAAAGTTAATGTTGAATTCATAACCTAGACTCTTCCTTGTATATGCACATTACCATACAGTTTTTATAGCTGTGATGACGTGCATGGGTGTGTACATAGCATTCCCAGCCCCCCTCAACCCCAAGCATTCAGAAATCATGTGTCAGGCCCCCAAAATCATGAAATTGCCTTAAATATCTACAGGGTTTTTTTTAAAAGGACACAGTTAGTTGCCTTCTGGTTTCTTTTCAAGCCTTCCTCCACAACCAGGATGACTAGAAATGTGGTTATTTAAAAAATGAAAGATTCATGACTCCAGGAGCTGACACTTGAGGTAAAACAGCAAATTACCATGAGATTCGCAATAAAGTCCCAAGATTTGGAAACAGTGTTAAGTGTTCAGTTTTGCTAGTTGACATTCACGGTATTGTTAAGATTATCCTTGAGTTTGCCTGGAGTTTGACTCTCTTAAAGTCAAAAGAATGTACTGGATTGCATAGGTTCTCCTTGTCTGTTAGGAATGGGAGCATCCAAATCACATCTGGCCCATCACACATTATCATCATATTTACTTCTACGTGATGGAGATTACGTACTGTTTAAAATGAAACCCAAGAATGCTGTTTTTTTAAAGAAGAAACATCTATCCACATTTTCCAAATAACCCAGCTTAGATGTTGATAAATTAGCATAGTTAAAAACAGAGTTTTGTACTATTAGTGTGAAGGGCTAGGATTTGTCAAAAAGGGATATTTGGTTTAAAATAAACAGAGGTGAATATGAAATCTGACCAGATATTTTTAATGTGTAAAGTAAGGAGATTGAATTGACCTGAAAGATGTCTCAGACTATAAAGGCCTGATCCTGAGCAACTGGAAGTCAATGGCAAAGCTCTGATTAACTTCATAGATTCAAGATCAAGCTATACATTAATGTAACCTACTAGATAGCATATTGTAAATGAATTTCTTAAACCTAGTGCACTCCATCCTACTAAATTTCAATACTTTGCTTTAACACTAACCAGTTGTTACAGAAGATGAAATAGAAGAGGAAGCTCTCACCCACACCAGCCAAGAAGGATGGGGAGATATTGCGGTTTGCTGCTCTCCTCAGGCCAGGAAGAGAAGCGGTGGGCTCTAATCTCTGCTTTCAGCAAAGAACAGCTGCACTCCTCCTGGCACTTTCTGTAGTTAAGCATCCGTAATTCTTTGTGCACTGTATTGAAACATTACCTGCAATGTTTAAAATCTGCAGATCTCTAAAATGAGAGTGCGTGTAAGCCAGACAGGTAGCAAATCAATTTAGACTTTGATTAAAAATATTTTTATTTACCCCATATAAGATTACACCTCCAAAGTTGTGATGAAGTTCAGTGATACACAAAAGTATATAATCTCCCCATATGTCCCACTCTTCCAACCTTGAAATCATGAACTTTTGTGAAGGACCAAATGTTGGCTGTGAATGATTCCTGGCTGAGGTTTATGAAAGCTAGAAAGAGGACAACCCTCTCTGGTATATCACTTAAGAGGAAATCGACAAGAGGAGAGCCTTTTGGTCAGGATGAATATGCTGGCATTTGAGAAAGTCATGTGAATGAAGCATTTCTGAAATGTGTCCTCACAGCTAAATGGTTTTAACAAATGAAACAAGAAATTATAATTCCCCCTATCAAAAATCTGAAGAGGGAGGGAATATTTTTGCTATGTGCAAGCTGAATCAAGTTAATGAAGCATCTAACATTGCAAAAAGAGCGTTGTCTATAAATAAATCCAGTCTGATTGGGATATATTAGTCTTCTGATAATGTTCTATAGCCTACAGATGCTTTGAATAGAATGTATATGTGTGCAAATACACAGATCTATAGGAGTTACTGTTTTCCAAGTCCTTGTCCATCAGAGATATCAAAGTGATTTTCATATTTAAGGATTGAAAAAAACAAACCCTGACCCCTGTGCCCAGCCAGAAGAGGCGGGCTTAGCAACTGAGCAGAAGGATGGGGGATTTGGGGGAGGAATTGCACACACATACACAGCCATGGAACATCTGTGGAGACTCTCAGAGGAGGATACTTCATTCAATTGCTTGAAGTAGCACTTCCTGTTCCTGAAAGCACTAGAGGATCCATGCAATGGCAGATCCTTGACCCCTACCATGTGCATATCTGCTCCGCACGCATTGCTGTGCAAGAAGTAGGCCAACATGTCATACAGGACGTGCCTCCGCCCATTTTTGGCTCCTCTCTATCCCAGGTGGATGTGGCACCATTTGTGCCATAGTAATCTAAACTGTGGGGTGAAAGTCAAGGTCTCAGATGCCGAATCAACAGGTCATATGGAGGGAAATGGTTCTATGGGGGATGGAGCACAGTGTTTGGATGGTCCACACCATGGTCTCACTGATGTGGGGAGTATGGTTTTGAGGGGAATTGTTAGAAATGGTAGAGAGTTTAAATGGGAAATCTTGTGATTAGGATATTAAATTTGTTTTTCACAGAGGAGAAACTTTTGGAAGGGCTTCCTCTTAATTATTCTATGAGTGTTCATTAGTCATACAAGCTGAGAATCTCTCACTACAGAGAGACTTTGGATGTTACTTTAGCTCCACCCTCACTTTTCTTGTGTTATTATTTATGAATTTATTCTTTATATTTTTCTTCTTTCACACTGTTGTTCTCTCCTTTTTGGGTACGGAGTGGTCTGGATCATTAGGGAGAGTGGGTGGTGTGTTCCTTTTCTGTTGGAGTATTTAGCTGGCTGTTTGCTGTGTTATGTGCAAAGGGGTCACTTTAGAGTATGTATGTTGAGTTTGAGTGCCCCAGGGACAGTGCTTTTTGTAACAAGTCAAAATAAATGAAATAAAATAACTGCCCAATGTGCAGAAGCCAAAGGAAACACAAAATCAATTGAAGCAGCGAACAGTAATGAACAGCCATGAGAATAAGTGAGTATTTAACCTCCTTGACCAAGTTCCTGTTTTGATGTACGCTTTTCACATGTGCTAGTCTGGATATTGATAGAGTAGGTCTTTGAGATCAAGTACTCATAATGAAAGGGTTCAGTGTTCTTTCCAGAGAACATGTGTTCACCCTGAGAGTTTCTTATGCTCTTTGGTAGTCTTATACTCCTTGGCTTCTGGATCCAAACTTAGCAGCATTTTGAGCCACTAGTGAGCTTTAAAACAGTATATGTATTTAGGACTCCAACATTCAGGGTATAAGGCCCAGATCCTCAGAGGTATAGAGGCACCTACATTCTACTGAAATCAGTGGGAGTTAGATGCCTATAAATACCTTTGAGGATCTGGGTCTAAGAATTTAGGGATTCCAAGTAATGAAATTGGACCAATAATGGCACCTCCAAGGCTGTGCCAACAGTTTTAGTTAATCAAAACATAATTGTCATGCAGTTCAGGATAATTTGGGATTATTTGGTAAGAAAGTTGCGTAGAGTTGGCACTGAAATATAGTTTTGTTTTTGTTTTTCCATCATTTTTATAGCTCACAAACTCAAACCCGTATATTGTTCTATGAATCAGAGCTAACACATTATGACCAGCATCCTTATTCTATCAGAGGAAGAAGGCCTCTCAAAGAAGCTGATGTCTGTCATTTTTGCCTTAGTTCTGAAACAAATATAACCTGCAAAGGCTAGTAGCTGGGCTGTCTCCCATAGCTGATGATTGCAACTTCTACATGTGTGCATCAATAGTTTCCATAAAACTGTGGGCAGAATTTTGAACAGAAGGGGAACTGGGTGTATCTGCAAAAATGTGCATACCCCAGCTACCCCCATATACATGGGGATCTGTGTACCAGCTGTCTTGCTTTTTGTTCCATCCTGAGTTCATATCCCTTTCCATCAACAAAGACCACAGCTGCCTGCCCTTATTGCAGGGATGTGCAAGGCAGCCAGTCAGGGCTAGCTCTTGGGAAGTATTGAAATATCCAATATCCCAGAGTAGGTTTGAGAAGAAGGGAACTTTAGGGGCGAGCAGGAGCTGGAAGACTAGCCAGGGGGATCACCTCATGTTCTTGAGGAGACTATGTAGAAATAAGCTACATTATCTAGCAGAGGTAACTCATCCTTTATGTTTGATGAGACTTGGGATGAAAAAAGCCCAGAAGGACTTTTTGTTTGTCCTTTAGTAATTATTATTATTTACTCATATTACCATAGCACTTAGGAGTCCCATTCATGGACCAGGACACAACTATGCTAGATGCTGTACAAACACAGAACAAAAGACAGTCCCTACCCCCCAGAATTTTAAAGAGGATAAACATGTGTGTTCATTTTCCCAGTATAAAACACCCTCCACAAGGTGTTTGGACTCTTTCTTGCTGTCTGAATTGTTTGCCCTGTAGGAATGGTCTCTGTTTAAAAAAAAAAAAAAAAAAAGATGTGACAAAGTCCTTGGCTCATTTCTTAGACAATAAGCTGTTTGGGATGGGAAACCTGTTTTGGTTTTTTTGGTTATATACATGTACAGTGCCTAGCACAATGGGACTCCCCCCCCCCACTGTGGTACCCACCTCCAACAGGGACAGAGTTAAGGTTGTTTTTCTGTGGTGCAGATAGAATTTTGCAATCTATGGGTATATTAAATATTACTTCAGAATTGAATACTTTACCTTAGCTGGTGATTTCCATAGCTTTTCCATTTTTTGTATTTATTTTTTGTAAATGATGTGTTTGTATGTGTTGTTAGAGAGCAGCTCTTTGCAGCATTAACTGTTAGGTAACAAAGTTTTTTGTTTGAGAATATTTATATATAATTTGCAAATCATTTTGTAAAATACTTTGATCCTTTCAGATGGAAGGTGCAAATGCTAGTCATTATCTTAAGTGAATACTGTCCACAATAGGAGAGTATAATAAAAGCTTGTATTTGATAACAGTTATTTTAATTAGACATCTATCATGCACCCATCTAAGGAAGGAATTACTGATTTTTTTAAAAAACAACCTCAAAAATACGAAAAATTACAATTGTGCCTCATTTTTTATTTAAACAAGTAGAGTTATCCAAAGAAATGTGTCAGTAGAGGTAGATGTACAAAATTGACATTCGTCTAAATGAATAAGGGGATAATGACAGCTTTCATTTGAGCACCGGGCAGTTTTTTTTCTCCAGAATTTGCTGCTGTTCATGCAAATTACATTGCTGTGATTGCAACATATGTATTATATGGCACATATGCTACCTCTTCGATAAAACTGTAACTCTTGTGGTTTCGAGCATTTTTCTAAGGACATACAGTGTTTAGCAGTAACAGATCTTTTTATAATATTTTTGCCATGTTTTTGGCAACTAAATATTTTTTCTTTAACCTTTCGCATTCATAAGTTAAATTTGTTGTTAGAGAAAAATTGAGTGTGGAGGTAGAAAGCAACAGTGTGAATAAGGGAGCAAGAGTGTTTTGACTGGCAGTTTTCTCTTTGGCTACCATTTTGGTTTTTTGTTGTAATGTAAGAGGACAACAAATTGCCAGCTGCAAACAAGGTTCTGTTTAGTTATGTATTGTATATGCAATTATTTATGGGTCAAAATGCCTGTGTGGCACTTAAAAAACTTGGTATAAAACCTACTTTTAGGAATAATGGGGGTTCACTGTCTGGCTCCTCATGTACCATGCTGTAAAATGTATATCTTTGTGACTTTCATTCTTTGTTGCGTGTTTGGTCCCCAAATCTGTGTCTGCAAAACTACTTCTATGAATAAATCCTGCTCAGAGACAACAAGGGTTGCAGAACTGGGCCCCAAGTTAGGCTCTAATATTGAAAGCAGACTTTAAGAGGTGAAATTCTCTGCTTCCCAAATAAAGCCCAAGTAAATGGGAGAGGACGTACAGCCAGTGCCATCATACAGGTAGGCCACAAGGATGCAGTGAAGACCCTCTGTGGCCACTGTCCCAGAATAGTGACCCCTACCTCTTTATACTCCCTCTGGGCTTGATCCAAAGTCCAGTGAAGTTGTTGGAAAGACTCTCATTATCTTCAGTGGGCTTTGGATCAGACCTTCTCTGAAGATTTTGGGTGAGTGGGTCTCTATTAATGCAGAGGCAGTGGCCTTTTTCATACTTATCAGTCCAGGGTTCGTTTTCCTGCCAGCTAATTTGGCAGGGAATCCATCACTATTGTATGTAAGAGGTGTGGAAGTCCCCTTACAAGATTTCTCCAGGCCCACCCTCTATACACAGGGCTATCTGTGTGCTTCCCCATGAGGATGAGTTTCTCCCTCTGTGAATTTGACAGCATATTTTACAGTTTTCAGATCACTGATTGTAAGCAATATGTGTTCTTTTACACATTGATTCAGAATGTCACTTATGTCCATGTTTATCTTTAAATACGCGCTTAAATCAGTGGGGAAAGTGTTAACAATTAAGCACATGCTTAAGTGCTTTCCTGAATAAGGAAGCTTTCCTGAAACTGGGCCACTTTTTCAGTCTTTGTGTTCATATGAATCTGACTTTTTAGGCAATCTGTAGATATGAGCTTACTGACAGAATTATAAATAGCCTTGGAAGGAATTCCATAAAAGTTCCAAAATAGCTATTCATAAGCAATAGCAGAATAAAAGTAACAGTTTGAAAGATTCTAGAAACTCCATTACATATACACTTGTACAATACAGGATATGCCATGTGTACTAGACAGCAGAGTCAATATGCTTTGTAATTTTAAAGAAGAGAAGGTTGGATGAGTAATGTCTGAAATAAAATGCAATTAAACAAGATGCTGTTTAAGAAAACAATTAGCTTGCCTAAGGCTCCTGTAGTGGCTTCTCAATTCTTATCAGCATTGGTTTACAGCTGTAACTTCAGGATATAATAGGAGATTGAATCTTATACAGGCAATGAAACAGATGATCAAATTCACAAGGGATTGTATCAGGCTTTTTCCAGTACCAAAGAAACATATTAATCCTTGTCACTGTTTTCAGAAATGCTGTGACAGAAATAAACCTGTACTGTAACTTGGCCCTTTTAATGAGCTTCTGGAGTGTGGGCTTTCCACTCAGCACCTGAAAAACACAACAAAACACCTTTTACATTAAAGATGTGAGGTTGCTGCTGGCTAAATTTGTACACAGAAGTCTATAAACCAGTGCTCAGCCAGCTGGGAAGCAAGAAAGCAAATTCAGATTCTGCCATGAACTTCACAGACCAATTATCTACTTGGAATCATGGGAGTTTAACAAACAAATACCAGCTCCTGCTGAGCCCTTTCAGTCCAGCAGCTTATGGGTGATTCAGTTGCATCAGAGGCTTTTAGACTGATCAATTCTTAATCACAAAGCACAAAAATTATTCTCAGACTCATGTCAGTTTCTTTGGACACCTTTGTTAACAATCTGCTTCAAATCATTTTTTTTTAAAGAACTGCAGACACTGTTTTTATTGACTCCCCACTTGTAAAATGTTTATAGCTTGTTAATTTATATTTACCCCTTTACTTTTGCCTGCAAATCAACATCACTTAGCACAGTTTGGTTACACTTTGTCCAAAGGAAATTACAGAAGCCTGCCATGGGGCTAAAATGAAGGAAAGCTGAGGAAAATCAATACACTGATGATTAAACAGATCGCAGCAAATTCACGGCTGTAAGTTACAGCATGGAGACATCAGTGTGACGCCTATCTAGCAGTTAATGTGCTTTCAGTCAGTTGAAGAAATTTTCAGGATAAGGCAAAATGTAACAGAAAAATACAAGCTACTATAAAGCAATGGTTTTTCTGCACATAGAATATGCAATCTTCATTTTACTATTCAGCTTCGTGGTCACTATGCACTGTCAAAAGCTTTTTATGTTTAGAAAAATAAGTATTTGATGTGAAACTTGCAGCATGAGATTTACAAGAACCTTGCAATATAGTTCCGCATATATTGTAGGTACTTTGTATTTACCAATATTTTAAACACACCTTTCCCCTGATAGTTTGCTGTATTAGTCTCACTGTTATATTAATTAGAAGACAAAAAGATATTGGCCTATGTTTTTAAACAGACATTGATTCGTAAAATAAGAAAGAAAATATTTAGTATAAATTGTACATTATCTAAGCAAGTGATGATAATCTGTCACTAGTCATTTTTAAGTACCTGAGCAAATTTAAAATAAAAACAGACAAAAAAAACTTTTTGTGCATAATTAGATTTTGTGTGCATGTAATATCACTGAATAAATGTTAAGGGAATAGATTTGTAAAGAGGAAGACACAGTCTTTGAAATCATAGACAAAGGGTACTACCAGAGTACAGCAAGGGATCTGACAAGCAAGGAAATTCAGAGTTAGACATGAAATGTTTTCTTTATACCACCACCTGCAGTGGACTCAAAGCACTGCGTGATCCTGTGTACCATATGTTTACCACACTGGACAATAACAACTAACCACCACAGGAAAACAGGATGAGGGAAAAGTGGACTTGCAATCTCAGGGCCAAGTTATCAACACCTGTGTAAACATGCATAGACAGAGAAGAGTTAAATAAAAACTTATTTAGAAAATCAGCTTAGCTCCATTTCCATTGACTTCAGTGGAGCTATGTCAGTTTACATCAGCTGGGGATCTGGCCCACAGAGTTTGACTCATTCCCTCCTTAGGAAGGAGGGTTTAGGACCAGAGTTGATGGGCATCAGGAATTGTGTCTCATTCTCCCAAAGCCCAAGTACCTGCACAGAATGTCAGTCCCCAGTTCTGTAGATCTCAGGGTACATCTATGGTGAAGAAGCACCACTGAGCTACTCCACAGAACTTCTTTCTTTACCGGCAGCACAACCAGTGCAGGAGCCTTGGTGCCATTTTCCCCACCGATGTGCCAGTACTCTAGGACCCCTCCAGTGGGCTACCCTGTGATCAAAGTAGAAGAAGTTAATGTCACTTTGAGCAGCATTTACTTGCATGGCAGGAAATCTCTGGGTTTTGTGGAGAACATGTTTGACAGAATAATAGTTCCCTGACTCCACCCACCCTTCACCATTCACCCCCTCTCCCCAAACTCACCCTCACACTCACGTGGTGTTTACACAGAAGGACATCTGTAGGAGGACTATTATGTTACAACAGGTTGTACTCTTCCTCCCGCTGGCCTCATACACCTGCAATTTGTGCACATTTACTCCTTTCCTCACCATGCAGCAGAGGGGAATATTTGGACCTTGTCAGGTTAAGAAATAGAGAGAGACTGAATGGGGAAAGAGGAGATTTTATGCATATATGGTGAACATGTCCAGTCGTTAGAGAATATTGGCATGCAATTTGTAACCAAATATCATAACATTATTTGATATTTATTACCAAATACTCTTTTGATAATCCTCCTGGGACTCCCTAGTGGATGTGGTCACACAAAAGGAAATGAAGAAGTAATCTCCCATCAGCTAGTAGCTGCTTAGCTATTGGTAGCATCTGATTGGCAAAAGTAAAATAGCCCAACCATTGAGGAAAGGCTCAAAAAATTTTGTGAAGTTATAGAAAAATTAACACACCAATCACACACCCAGCAAAATAGACAGAGGACAGATAGATACTTGGTTACCTTATATTCAGTACTCAGACAAAGTACTTTCACCTGAAAAAAAAAAAAAAAGCAGACGCACACCTGTCCAATTTTTTTTGAATATTAACATTTGATAGACATACCTGTGCTGTTAAATATGTGTATATAGAGATTTCACTAGAAATGACAGAGGTGGTATACTGATGCTCACGCAATAATATAGTAACACCCTGTTAAATAGAAAGATTCGATGACTACAGTTCAGTATAATGTCTCTTTAAACCAAAGCTAACTGTTGTAATGATTGGTTTCTTTTTCTTACATGGAAAGGATTTGTAAACTTGTTAAAACTTCCTAAATAAATAGCTTAAAAATAGGGGAAGGGGACATGCTAGATAAGTTTAACTCTCAATCAGTGATAGAGTAGTAAACATTTTATGTTTTTACCTAAAGCCAACCTTAATATTTGGATGTATTTTAAAAGGTGGAAATCAATCTGCAGTTAGAGCCTCGGTTAGATTCATTTTCTATATCTTAATAAATAAAAATAGACATATGGATTGCAAGAAAAAATAGTGTTTCCCAGATTGAGACTATATATTACAAGTTTCAGCTTTGTGTTTATATTTATCACGGTGGTAAGTTGTAATCCCCTGGAGAATAAAGGTGAGGGAGTTATAACGGAAATGTTAACAGACCTTTAATTATAGATGCATGAAATACACAATATAGCAAAAAAACGTTTGCTGTAAATATGTACTATTAACCTACAAATGAAAGAAATTTTTGTATTCCACATGGGCAACTAGAGTAATAATCTCAATTAAAGTTTTTTTTAAAAAAGTTTTAATAATGTTTTTTCTGTACACTAAAACCACAAAGAAGCAGTACAAAATTATCATTGAATATATTCACTTCTTCAGAGTTCATTAGATTTCTAATTTGCTGTACAGTTAATATTACCTCTTCTCTCTTATATTGAATCTAATTAGGTATCAAGGCCTTTAATGGACAAGGTAAAACAACTGATAGGCAGAGGTGTAATAAAACATGTCTACCGATAAAATAAAAGTGAAACACTACAATTTGAAAAGATTGTGTAGAGAATCCTCTTGGGTTTGCCAGTTTAATTGTGCTCCGGGTTATGTAGTTTTCAAGATTTTTTTTATTTGTGGCATTGAAGAAAAAGTAAAATGAAGTGACAGAACAGATTATAATGGAAGGAAAAGTCTGAATAAACTGAGTGTAAACTTTTGATAGGAAACAGTTTTATAAACCCCACTAGTTGTGTGCCATTTTTTTTCTGTTTTGTAACCTTAACATGTTGCTGAAGATAGATAGTAAATATTAGCATGTATAAATCTATGTTTAAGATTAAACATGAAAATGCTGTCCCAAAACTAGTCATTTTTAAATGAGAGGATTCTTCTTTGTTAACAACGCATGTTAATCTGTGCATATTAAAACTGTGGGATGGAGTTATTTTGAAATTTTTTTTTGCTACCCATTCTATTTCTTAGGCTGATTTCTATCAGTATGCATGTGTGAATATTAAATTGAATTCTTGTTAATTTGGTAGTGTATGCCCTTAATTAAATTCTAGAAAGCACACAATGAAGAAATTATATGCCCCAAATAAATATTTTTAGATAAGACAAAATTCCAAATGCAAAGCAGTGTATTATGATGTTGTGAACACTGGCTAACTAGGCTAAAACTGCATTGACAGATGGTTGAGAAACATACTATGTATTTATATATTTTACTTTGTAAAACAGATTATTTTGCCAAAGTGCTGATTAGTAAAATATTTGATTGTTCTTCTGTTAAATCAAATATGCTTCTTATAGTATATACAATGTTATGTTCATTAATTTTCATGTGCTCATTTGTTAAAGAATTTCACGCCATGTGAAAAGCAAAGTCTCACTAGATGTGGATTTTACACTGCACTAGATCAATCCCAATACCAGTAAATGGATATTATTAAACAGCATGGGGTAGTGCAAACTGGGAAAGAAAACTTGTAGTGTGCTGCCTTTGAGCAGACCTGGCTTGCATGCTGTGACAGGGCAATTGTCGACATGCTTTTTTATGCCAATCTGCAGCTTTTTCAACTCTAGATGCTATGGCAACCGGGGTTTAACAGACTAAGCAGCTAACAAGCTTCCCTGATGGAATTGTCTGGCTGTATGATTGCCTTGTCTTAGTGAAAATATAAAATAGAATGAAGAGCCTGTGGACGTTTGTCAAACTGATTATAATTTGGACACTTGAATCAGAATTGTCTGTTGTGTATAGTACAGTATTGACCAGCACTATTTTCCACACTGTCGAGAACACGAGTGCATTTCCTCACAGTCTGTTTCCTGTGGAAACAATGGGTTCTGGTTATTCTGAGTTGGTGCAACATGGCAGGTAAGATCATATGGGCAGAGAAAATAACACATGCTCTCAGTGTAGTTTTGTTTCCTTTTCTCCTGTGTTGCATCTGGTGTACAATTATATAGCAACATACTTCTCCTCCTCAGAAATATATTTACTATCAGGACGAAACTGAATTTTCAGGACATATTTAAAAAAATTGTGAGGTTCCCAAAGTCATATTATATCATGCAAGTGACTTTACCATTTTTCTGATGATGCCCAATTTTATGTCTTTAACGGGTAAAACTATTTTGTGTGTTTGCTTGTTAGCAGATGAAAAGTACACTTGTCAGAATCCATGGATCTAATCCTTCCAGACTCTGAGCTCTTCCTGAAAGTTGCAGCCAATGGGATTTGAAGATGCAATAGAATGATGCTCCGCAAGTTGCTGAGCAGCTCCTGCAGTTATTACTTCCTATACGTTTTACTGAAAATGTAAAACAAAGTGATCTCACACAAAAGGGCCAGATTGCCCTACAGGAGGGGAATCAGAAAAATAAATGTCTATGAGGATCTCCTCACTAGAGTTGAACGGGAAACTGTTTTCCCATCCCATTAAAATTTGAGATTTCAAAATTTTCCTGTTCTACACTGGGATGAAATTGAGACCTTTCAAAGTCTGTGTGTGTGTGTGTGTTTGAGAGCGAGAGAGAGAGAGAGAGATCCCAGAATAACTAATAGCCTGGTGGCTAAGAGGTTCATCTAGGATGGGGGAGATTTGGTTTTAAGTCAGGTAACCAGGGATTCCCACACCCTACATGTGTGCCCTAACCACTTAGCTATCCTGCTCTCTCCCTTTCTTTGTGCTTTGTACCAGTAATTCCACCCTGGACTTGAGAAACCTTCCAGATAAAAGTTTTATTGAAACTGTTATGTTCCCATGAAAAGTTTCAGTTTCAATGAAACACCATTTTCAGATGAAAAAGTGTTTCGTCAAAAAATATCCTGGCCTGCGCTGCTTCCACACAGACATTCCCCTACATCGCTCACTTTGGGATCATGAAGTTTGACCATGGAATAGTGTGATGGGGTGTCTCTCCCATACTGGCTGGTAAGGGGTTAATGAAGCCTTTGGGAGGTTGCACAGAAAGCAGCCAATAGGAGAGGGGCTGTGAGGAGCAGCCAATCAGGGCTGGGCAGCCCCATATAGAAAGAACTGCATGGCAGAGCAGGTGCAATTGCTCCTTGGAGCTGAAAGAGGGAGGACTGGCTGCCTTGAAGGTGGAAACAAGCCAGCATGGTGGACAGGGCAGTGCTCCTAGCAGTGACCAGGGGAGCTAGGGAAGAGCTCCTGGCTGGAGGCTGGGAGTTGCAGGCTGAGGCCCTGAGGCAAGGGTGAAGAAGGTACTGGGGCTGCAGGATAGTGGCCCAGGGAAAGACTGAGAGGGTGGAGGAGACACAGCATGTGGCTGCCATCTAGAGGGTCCCTGGGCTGGAACCTGGAGTAGTGGGCAGGCCTGTGTCAGCATACTGACCAGTGGAGCTGATCCACAAGATGACCAGCAGGAAGTGCTAGCATGGTGAGTCGCAACCCACCACAAATAGGCTTCAAGAAGTCCCTAGGAATCCATGTCGAGCCCTGGTGTCAGTGGTAGGCACAAGCCATGAACTTCCACTGCACCCCTGTGGCCTCTCTACCCCTGGCGGTGTGGCTCTGTTAGAACTGAACTACCACAGCTACCCATGAGGATCCCATTTAGAGGAGGGGCTATACCATGAAGGCAGCTTGACACCACTGGAATCTCTATAGGGCTAGCAGATCTCTGGCCAGCTCACTCTTGCCTTGGACCATTGAAACCTCTTGTCTGCCCACACAGACTCCTGGAGATGCAGAACATCATTCCCAGAACCTAGCAAATTATGCTATTAGGGTTGCTGATCCCCTCTTCCATACAGATGGGGGAGAACAGCACTCAGAGGATCCCCTTCAATTGCTGATCTTGAATGTGGGGATGATGATGAGAGAATAGAAAGTGAAATCATACGTTTCTTTAGCCAGGGCAGAAAAAAACAAATTAAAGGAGTTCTAGAATTTTTTATGAAATGTATTTGATGACTAGTATGGGCTAATTCTCTAGGTCTTTACATGACCTAGGGGAATTTGCCTAACAGCAGAGTAAGGCCTCAGGATTTGCCCCAGTATATGTATAATGATAACAGGATACCTATGAAGTGGAAAGATCCTTGGATTCTACATGGAGGATCTCCCTACCCACCCAGATGTAACAGGATCATGGAGGAAGGGAAAGGACACTTGAAACGCTGAGCATTTCCTCTCTCCATCATCATAAGCATCTCCCAGTTTCAGACACAAAGGATGCCCACAAAGCAGCTGCTTCCCATTACGTGAGTTTGCAAGGCACTGATAAAGAACAGATCCACAAATCTAAGACAGCAAATTCTGCCTCACTTCAGAGCATAGGCCATTCCATAAAGATTAGCTCCTGCAGTTTACATCACCAACGCCACTCCTACAAAGAGTAATGCATTCATCTAAGATTCTAAGGCCTTCTGACAAAAAAGCAGCTTTTGCCCAATTTGAGACATGATTGGCTTCAAAGAACAGTTTCCCAGGTAATTTTAGAGACTTCCAGCAATGGCCAATGACTGCCTTTAAGGGTATGTCTACACTACGGAATTAGGTCGAATTTATAGAAGTCGTTTTTTTAGAAATCGGTTTTATATATTCGAGTGTGTGTGTCCCCACAGAAAATGCTCTAAGTGCATTAAGTGATTTAACTTGGCGGAGTGCTTCCACAGTACCAAGGCTAGAGTCGACTTCCGGAGCATTGCACTGTGGATAGCTATCCCACAGTTCCCGCAGTCTCCGCTGCCCATTGGAATTCTGGGTTGAGATCCCAATGCCTGATGGGGCTAAAACATTGTCGCGGGTGGTTCTGGGTACATATCGTCAGGCCCCCCTTCCCTCCCTCCCTCCGTGAAAGCAAAGGCAGACAATTGTTTCGCGCCTTTTTTCCTGAGTTACCTGTGCAGATGCCATACCACGGCAAGCATGGAGCCCGCTCAGGTAACCGTCACCGTATGTCTCCTGGGTGCTGGCAGACTTGGTACGGCATTGCTACACAGTAGCAGCAACCCATTGCCTTCTGGCAGCAGACGGTGCAGTACGACTGGTAGCCGTCCTCGTTGTGTCCGAGGTGCTCCTGGCCACGTTGGCTGGGAGCGCCTGGGCAGACATGGGCGCAGGGACTAAATTTGGAGTGACTTGACCAGGTCATTCTCTTTAGTCCTGCAGTCAGTCCTATTGAACCGTCTTATGGTGAGCAGCCAGGTGATACGGATTGCTAGCAGTCCTACTCCACCATCTTCTGCTGGGCAGCCATGAGATGTGGATGGCATGCAGTCCTTCTGCACCGTCTGCTGCCAGCCAAAGATGTAAAAGATACATGGAGTGGATCAAAACAAGAAATAGACCAGATTTGTTTTGTACTCATTTGCCTCCTCCCCTGTCTAGGGGACTCATTCCTCTAGGTCACACTGCAGTCACTCACAGAGAAGGTGCAGTGAGGTAAATCTAGCCATGTATCAATCAGACGCCAGGCTAACCTCCTTGTTCCAATAAGAACAATAACTTAGGTGCACCATTTCTTATTGGAACCCTCTGTGAAGTCCTGCCTGAAATACTCCTTGATGTAAAGCCACCCCCTTTGTTGATTTTAGCTCCCTGAAGCCAACCCTGTAAGCCGTGTCGTCAGTCGCCCCTCCCTCCATCAGAGCAACGGCAGACAATCGTTCCGAGCCTTTTTTCTGTGCGGACGCCATACCAAGGCAAGCATGGAGGCCGCTCAGCTCACTTTGGCAATTAGGAGCACATTAAACACCACACGCATTATCCAGCAGTATATGCAGCACCAGAACCTGGCAAAGCGATACCGGGCGAGGAGGCGACGTCAGTGCGGTCATGTGAGTGATCAGGACATGGACACAGATTTCTCTGAAAGCATGGGCCCTGCCAATGCATGCATCATGGTGCTAATGGGGCAGGTTCATGCTGTGGAACACCAATTCTGGGCTCGGGAATCAAGCACAGACCATGGTGGGACCATGACATAGTGTTGCAGGTCTGGGACGATTCCCAGTGGCTGCGAAACTTTCACATGCGTAAGGGCACTTTCATGGAACTTTGTGACTTGCTTTCCCCTGCCCTGAGGCGCATGAATACCAAGATGAGAGCAGCCCCCGCAGTTGAGAAGTGAGTGGCAATAGACCTGTGGAAGCTTGCAACGCCAGACAGCTACCGGTCAGTCAGGAATCAATTTGGAGTGGGCAAATCTACTGTTGGGGCTGCTGTGATGCAAGTAGCCCACGCAATCAAAGATCTGCTGATATCAAGGGGAGTGACCCTGGGAAATGTGCAGGTCATAGTGGATGGCTTTGCTGCATTGGGATTCCCTAACTGTGGTGGGGCCATAGACGGAACCCATATCCCTATCTTGGCACCGGAGCACCAAGCCGCCGAGTACATAAACCGCAAGGGGTACTTTTCAGTAGTGCTGCAAGCTCTGGTGGATCACAAGGGATGTTTCACCAACATCAACGTGGGATGGCCGGGAAAGGTACATGATGCTCGCATCTTCAGGAACTGTGGTCTGTTTCAAAAGCTGCAGGAAGGGACTTTATTCCCAGACCAGAAAATAACTGTTGGGGATGTTGAAATGCCTATATGTATCCTTGGGGACCCAGCCTACCTCTTAATGACATGGCTCATGAAGCCGTACACAGGCAGCCTGGACAGTAGTCAGGAGCTGCTCAACTACAGGCTGAGCAAGTGCAGAATGGTGGTAGAATGTGCATTTGGTCGTTTAAAGTCTGTACTCCAGCTGCCTTTGCTGCAGCTCAACCATACACTAGAGCATACTGGTTTGGTCCTCCAGCAGCCTCAGCATTGAATCCTGCCTCCTCTCATCACGCTGCCACCACATTTGAGCTTCAGCCCTGTCTTCAGCCCACCACTTACTCTCTTCAGCCCACCACCTCTCCTCCCAGTCATTTTGTGCTTTCCTGCACTCTGACATTATTTGCCTCCATGCATTCGTCTGTGCTCTGTCAGTGCGGGAGGACAGCATGAGCTCGGAGAACATTTCATCTCGAGTGCGTTTTTTTTTCTTTCTAAGCTTCACTAGCCTCTGGGAAGGAGAAGATCCTGTGATCATTGAAACACATGCAGCTGGTGGAGAAAAAAAAAGGGACAGCGGTATTTAAAAAGACACATTTTATAAAACAGTGGCTACACTCTTTCAGGGTAATCCTTGCTGTTAACATTACATACATAGCACATGTGCTTTCGTTACAAGGTCGCATTTTGCCTCCCCCCACCGCGTGGCTACCCCCTCAACCCTCCCCCCTCCCTGTGGCTAACAGCGGGGAACATTTCTGTTTAGCCACAGGCAAACAGCCCAGCAGGAATGGGCTCCTCTGAGTGTCCCCTGAAGAAAAGCACTCTATTTCAACCAGGTGACCATGAATGATATCTCACTCTCCTGAGGATAACACAGAGAGATAAAGAACGGATGTTGTTTGAACGCCAGCAAACATACACTGCAATGCTTTGTTGTACAATGATTCCTGAGTACGTGTTACTGGCCTGGAGTGGTAAAGTGTCCTACCATGAAGGACGCAATAAGGCTGCCCTCCCCAGAAACCTTTTGCAAAGGCTTTGGGAGTACATCCAGGAGAGCCACGAATGCCAGGGCAAAGTAATCCTTTCACATGCTTGCTTTTAAACCATGTATAGTATTTTAAAAGGTACACTCACCGGAGGTCCCTTCTCCGCCTGCTGGGTCCAGGAGGCAGCCTTGGGTGGGTTCGGGGGGTACTGGCTCCAGGTCCAGGGTGAGAAACAGTTCCTGGCTGTCGGGAAAACCGGTTTCTCCGCTTGCTTGCTGTGAGCTATCTACAACCTCATCATCATCATCATCATCATCTTCGTTCCCAAAACCTGCTTCTGTATTGCCTCCATCTCCATTGAAGGAGTCAAACAACATGGCTGGGGTAGTGGTGGCTGAACCCCCTAAAATGGCATGCAGCTCATCATAGAAGCGGCATGTTTGGGGCTCTGACCCGGAGCGGCCGTTCCCCTCTCTGGTTTTCTGGTAGGCTTGCCTCAGCTCCTTCAGTTTCATGCGGCACTGCTTCGGGTCCCTGTTATGGCCTCTGTCCTTCATGCCCTGGGAGATTTTGGCAAAGGTTTTGGCATTTCGAAAACTGGAACGGAGTTCTGATAGCACGGATTCCTCTCCCCATACAGCAATCAGATCCCGTACCTCCCGTTCGGTCCATGCTGGAGCTCTTTTGCGATTCTGGGACTCCATCATGGTCACCTGTGCTGATGAGCTCCGCATGGTCACCTGCAGCTTGCCACGCTGGCCAAACAGGAAATGAGATTCAAAAGTTCGCAGTTCTTTTCCTGTCTACCTGGCCAGTGCATCTGAGTTGAGAGTGCTGTCCAGAGCGGTCACAATGGAGCACTCTGGGATAGCTCCCGGAGGCCAATACCATCGAATTGTGTCCACAGTACCCCAAATTCGAGCCAGCAAGGCTGATTTAAGTGCTAATCCACTTGTCAGGGGTGGAGTAAGGAAATCGATTTTAAGAGCCCTTTAAGTCGAAATAAAGGGCTTCATCGTGTGGACGGGTGCAGGTTTACATTGATTTAATGCTGCTAAATTCGACCTAAAGTCCTAGTGTAGACCAGGGCTAAGACGCTTATCAAGACTTTCCTTCTGTTAGCCACTCCTCCCATCCCTTTTCATGATCTCTTCCTCGGGGGGTACAGAACCACAGCATTCCCTTTCATTTCCTCTCCTGTCAGATGGATAGTTTCCTCATCAGGATGCTTTGGAATTCAAAAAACTTAGTTTAAGAAAATAGGTATCTGGTGTGAAATAAGTCATTACTTCTGATCCCTGTTCACATTGCTGAACGGCTTGGTAATAGTGACCATAATATAATAAATTTAACATCCCTGGGGGAGGAGGGGTTGGAGAGGAGAAACACCAAAGCAGCCATCACTGTAGCATTTAATTTCTGAAAGGGGAACTACGCAAAAATGAGGAAGTTAGTTAAAAGATACAGTGCCAAAGGTGAAATCTCTGCAAGCTTCATGGAAACTTTTTAAAGACACCATAATGGAGGCTCAACTTAAATGTATACCCCAAATTTAAAAAAAACATAGTAAGAGGACCAAAAATGTGCCTCCAGGGCTAAATAACAAAATAAAAGAAGCAGTTAGAGGCAAAAAGGCATTCTTTAAAAAGTGGAAGTTAAATCCCATTGAGGAAAATAGAAAGGATCATAAACTCTGGAAAGTGAGGTGTAAAAATTGTGACAAAGTTCCTGCTCTACCTTGGTGGGTCTTGCGCTTACTGGTGGATTTGCTCACCTTGGAGCTTCACGGCAGCCCTCAGCTTGGCATTTTTCTGAATTCACAGTCCAGGTAGACTGCTCCTTTGTCTGACCAGGAGTTGGGAAGATTTGGGAGGAACCCGGGCCCGCCCTCTACTCCGGGTTCCAGCCCAGGGCCCTGTGGAATGCAGCTGTCTAGAGTGCCTCCTGGAACAGCTGTGCGACAGCTACAACTCCCTGGGCTACTTCCCCATGGCCTCCTCCCAACACCTTCTTTATCCTCACCATAGGACCTTCCTCCTGGTGTCTGATAATGCTTGTACTCCTCAGTCCTCCAACAGTCCACATTCTCACTCTCAGCTCCTAGTGCCTCTTGCTCCCAGCTCCTCACACACACACACACCACAAACTGAAGTGAGCTCCTTTTTAAAACCCACGTGCCCTGATTAGCCTGCCTTAATTGATTCTAGCAGCTTCTTGATTGGCTGCAGGTGTTCTAATCAGCCTGTCTTAATTGTCTCCAGAAGGTTCCTGATTGTTCTGGAACTGCCCCTGTTACAGCCCCCCCGCTCTAGGCCACCAGGTAACTCAGGAGGGTGGAAGACCGCGAGTGTCGAGGAAGCCCCCCCGCTCTGGGCCTGGGCTACCTGAACACCTCTCCCTCCTGAAAAGCTGTTGTGTTATACCTTCTGATTGCGTTGTGTTGTTGCTAAGTTTTTCTTTATCCTTTTGTACTCTCTGTAATTGTTACAAATAAATTTCTTTTCTGTTTCAATAAAAAAAAAAAACAAAAAAAAAAACCTTCCCTGTTACCTTACCCAGGAAAAAGGGACCTACCTAGCCTGGGGCTTATATATCTGCCTTCTGTTACTCTCCTATAGCCAACTGGCCCGACCCTGTCACAAAAGTCAGTCACATTTTGGATATACTCTGCTTAACAACTTCTCTCTTTTTAAAGTCAAATGTGAAATTATTAAGAAACAACAAAATTAAGTAAATAAATGCGCTAATCATGAAAAAAAAAAAAAAAACTGCCCCTGTTACAGCCCCCCCGCTCTAGGCCACCAGGTAACTCAGGAGGGTGGAAGACCGCGAGTGTCGAGGAAGCCCCCCCGCTCTGGGCCTGGGCTACCTGAACACCTCTCCCTCCTGAAAAGCTGTTGTGTTATACCTTCTGATTGCGTTGTGTTGTTGCTAAGTTTTTCTTTATCCTTTTGTACTCTCTGTAATTGTTACAAATAAATTTCTTTTCTGTTTCAAAAAAAAAACTGCCCCTGTTACAGCCCCCCCGCTCTAGGCCACCAGGTAACTCAGGAGGGTGGAAGACCGCGAGTGTCGAGGAAGCCCCCCCGCTCTGGGCCTGGGCTACCTGAACACCTCTCCCTCCTGAAAAGCTGTTGTGTTATACCTTCTGATTGCGTTGTGTTGTTGCTAAGTTTTTCTTTATCCTTTTGTACTCTCTGTAATTGTTACAAATAAATTTCTTTTCTGTTTCCAAAAAAAAAAAAAAAAAAAAAAAAAAAACTGCCCCTGTTACAGCCCCCCCGCTCTAGGCCACCAGGTAACTCAGGAGGGTGGAAGACCGCGAGTGTCGAGGAAGCCCCCCCGCTCTGGGCCTGGGCTACCTGAACACCTCTCCCTCCTGAAAAGCTGTTGTGTTATACCTTCTGATTGCGTTGTGTTGTTGTTAAGTTTTTCTTTATCCTTTTGTACTCTCTGTAATTGTTACAAATAAATTTCTTTTCTGTTTCAATAAAAAAAAAAAAAAAAAAAAAAAAAAAAAAAACTGCCCCTGTTACAGCCCCCCCGCTCTAGGCCACCAGGTAACTCAGGAGGGTGGAAGACCACGAGTGTCGAGGAAGCCCCCCCGCTCTGGGCCTGGGCTAACCTGAACACCTCTCCCTCCTGAAAGCTGTTGTGTTATACCTTCTGATTGCGTTGTTTTGTTGCTAAGTTTTTCTTTATCCTTTTGTACTCTCTGTAATTGTTACAAATAAATTTCTTTTCTGTTTCAATAAAAAAAAAAAAAAAAAAACTGCCCCTGTTACAGCCCCCCCGCTCTAGGCCACCAGGTAACTCAGGAGGGTGGAAGACCACGAGTGTCGAGGAAGCCCCCCCGCTCTGGGCCTGGGCTAACCTGAACACCTCTCCCTCCTGAAAGCTGTTGTGTTATACCTTCTGATTGCGTTGTTTTGTTGCTAAGTTTTTCTTTATCCTTTTGTACTCTCTGTAACTGTTACAAATAAATTTCCTTTCTGTTTCAATAAAAAAAAAAAAAAAAACAAAAAAAAAAACTGCCCCTGTTACAGCCCCCCCGCTCTAGGCCACCAGGTAACTCAGGAGGGTGGAAGACCGCGAGTGTCGAGGAAGCCCCCCCGCTCTGGGCCTGGGCTACCTGAACACCTCTCCCTCCTGAAAAGCTGTTGTGTTATACCTTCTGATTGCGTTGTGTTGTTGTTAAGTTTTTCTTTATCCTTTTGTACTCTCTGTAATTGTTACAAATAAATTTCTTTTCTGTTTCAATAAAAAAAAAAAAAAAAAAAAAAAAAAACTGCCCCTGTTACAGCCCCCCCGCTCTAGGCCACCAGGTAACTCAGGAGGGTGGAAGACCACGAGTGTCGAGGAAGCCCCCCCGCTCTGGGCCTGGGCTAACCTGAACACCTCTCCCTCCTGAAAGCTGTTGTGTTATACCTTCTGATTGCGTTGTTTTGTTGCTAAGTTTTTCTTTATCCTTTTGTACTCTCTGTAATTGTTACAAATAAATTTCTTTTCTGTTTCAATAAAAAAAAAAAAAAAAAAAAAACTGCCCCTGTTACAGCCCCCCCGCTCTAGGCCACCAGGTAACTCAGGAGGGTGGAAGACCACGAGTGTCGAGGAAGCCCCCCCGCTCTGGGCCTGGGCTAACCTGAACACCTCTCCCTCCTGAAAGCTGTTGTGTTATACCTTCTGATTGCGTTGTTTTGTTGCTAAGTTTTTCTTTATCCTTTTGTACTCTCTGTAACTGTTACAAATAAATTTCTTTTCTGTTTCAATAAAAAAACTGCCCCTGTTACCTTACCCAGGGAAAAGGGACCTACTTAGCCTGCTCTCCTGCTGCTGCCCTCTGGCCTGGGCTTTCCTTGCTTTTGCCCCTGCTTTCGGCTTCCCCCCCTGACCGGGCCAGACGCTCTCCCTGCTTTCTTTTCTTTTTGTTGTTTTTTTTTCTTTCTCCGCTGTTGCTAGAGTGC
The DNA here is from genome assembly GCF_965140235.1 of Caretta caretta. Taxonomy (NCBI): domain Eukaryota; kingdom Metazoa; phylum Chordata; order Testudines; family Cheloniidae; genus Caretta; species Caretta caretta. Next base: position 80,173,706 of record NC_134211.1, read on the forward strand.
TGGCCGGCTGTTAGCCCCCCTCGCCCCCCGCCCGCCCTCGGACGCTGCTGCCGCTCCAGCTGAAAACCGCCCCCCCCCCGAGAGAGGGGGGACCTGCTGGCCCGCTTCCCCGGAGGGGGGGAGTGGAAGGACCCAGCCCCCAGACCCAGCCACTTGGTGTTTGTCTGCGGACCCATCTCCGGCTGAGAAAATTTCTTATCATCCGCTCCAGCATCCCTGGAATGCGAAAAAGAAAGCCCGGAACAGACAGAGAAACAGCCGTCTACTGGAGGAACACCGCCCGGGGAATCTACAAATCGCTGTGGAGGGGGCCCAAGACTGAGTAACTTTCGAACTGTGCTCTCATGTGGCGGGAGGTCTTGACTGTGTCGTGACTGTGTTTGTAGGGACACAGGGGGTGTGGCATGGAGCTGCCCCCCGATCCATCTGTGTTCTCCCAACCCCCACACTACTATCCTCATCACTGCCCCCTCCATTGTCATTGCTGGCTGTTTAACATCTGCCTCTGGACTTAGCTGCTCGTCCTGATTTCTCCGTGTGGGCCAGAAGCACCAGCCAACCAAACAGGACTCTCTGGACAAGCGTACGGTGGTTCATGTGCCCGCCCCCTGAACTGCCCATCCCACAGCCTGTCCCTTTTTACCTGACCCCAACTCCTGTTAACCACCTGCCACCACCCCCGCTGGGGCATTGGCAATCGTGCTGCGGCCCCGCCCCCGACCACGGCGTCCCTCCCCGCTGCCCCCTCCACCGGCTCTGTGGGTGTCCCTCCCTCACCCCCCAGGATGTATGCCTGGGCGGCGGCAGCCCCCCCGCCTGCCACCTCGTCATCTCTCCCACCCACTGCCTCCGCCACCATCAACAGTGGCCGGGGCCCCTTCCCCACCATGACAAGGAAGCACGATGTCCGATGCCTCCTAGTGCCCGCCTCACCCCACGTGGAGACTTATGTGTAGGCGTTGGCGATGGTGATGGGGCCCTCGGCCATTGTGGTGGCCTCCAAAATGTATGGGAAGGTCATCTTCTTCTTAGCATCAGAGGCTGCCGCCCAGGAGGCGGTGGAGAGGGGCCTGGCAGTGGGGGGGGGTGTTTGTCCCCCTAGAGCCACTGGAGGACCTGGGTGTCCGCCTGATCCTGACCTCTGTCCCTTCTTTCCTTCCCAGTGCTGCCCTGTTACCCACCCTTTCCATCCTGGGGAAACCTGTTTCTGTCATCAGCCCTCTCCTGTTGGGCAGCAAGGACCCCACCCTCCATCACATCTTTTCCTTCTGCCAGCAAATGCAGTTTCTACTGTCATCGGCAGCACGTGACAGAGAGGCGCTCGAGAGGTCCTTCCTAGTCCCCCACCAGGGGGCCCGTTACTGGGTGTATTTCTCCATGGGGGAAGCCTGGTGCTACCTCTGCCGGGCGTCAGGGCATGTCCGGAGGGACTGCCCCTTAGCCCAGCAAGGAGGGGCACTTGGAATCCCCGAGACCCGGCAGGACATCGGCCCCGTGATTGCCGATGCCCCTGGCCGCCCAATACCCAAACCCGCCCCCCCTCCTCTTCAGACCACCACTTCTCCCACTCAGGCCCAAGGGGCACCTCCCCTACAATGCCCAGACAAGCGGGAGAGCCCCGCCCTTGCTACTGACAATCTGGCAGGGCCTATGGAGGAGAGTGTGGCAGAGATACCACCAAGCATGGGAGAGAGCCTGCCCCAGGGAGAATCCTCCCTCCCTTATGCCGCCCCACCATCCCCCCCACAAGTCCCTGAGCCACTGCCTTTACCCCCTGACACGACCCCTGCTAACCAGCCCCCAGATGATGCCATGGAGGGCTGGGTCCTAGTCCAGGGGAAGCAAGGCAAGCGGAAGGCTCGAGCTCCGCCTCATCTACCCGAGGCGGAGGCCCCCCAGAAGACCAGGAAGAGGGGCACCGATGCCAAACCTTCCACTTTGCCCACGAGTGTGTCCCATCCACCGGTGTTAGCTGGGAAAGACGTAGTAGCACCAGAAGGTAGTGTCTCCCCTCCATGGGAGACCCTCCCCTCCAAGACCCTAGAGGAAGCCCCTTCTGTCCTGACACTACCCGAAGCCCCCCGTGAACCCCGAGGCAACCGTTGTGTCTGGTGCCAGCGGGGAGAACCCCGGGGTGATGGAAAGTGTTCTCTCCTCCATGTTCAAGGAGATCGAGGTCCTAGATGTGAGCCCGGTCGCCCAGGGGGAGGACGACCTTTTGCCAGCAAACCTTGATTTGGGCGACCTCACTCCACCCCTCTTTTCCCCATGCTCTCTCCCACTAACTGCTGCTTCTGCTCCCACCTCCGAGAAGCCCCTGGACTCCTCCATCGACCCGGCCGCTGATGGCACCCCGCTGAATACCACCGAGCCTGCTCAGGTGACAGCCGGCGCCATGTGGCTGGGACACGAGCCGCCAGGGGCACCCCCCCCGTTGGTCGGAGCAATCGATTCCCTTCCCGGGCGGCAGCCCAACAGAAGATAATCCACCTCCTGATGCTGTGGCCACTAAATTCACCATAGAGCCCACGCCCGGTATCACTGAGAGCTTCCTCCCCACCCGCTTAACCCTCGAGCCTGATCGGGAGGCACCACCATCCAGCTGCTTCCCTGCCGAAACCCAGAACCTCACCTCTGCCCCTGCTCCTGCCCCTATCCCTATCCAGTCTACCTCCTGTGATGTTATCGCCGCCCTCGGGGCTGTCTCCTTCCCTTTTCCAACCGATGACCCCCAGCGTCATCTCCTGCCCCAACCCATTAGGGGCTGTTATTTTCCCTCCACCGCCCCCTATCGCCCCAGGGCTTGAGGTGGGCCTAGAAGCTCCAGCCCATTAGGTACCCCTTCGGGGGTCCACACCCTGCTTGCCCGTTTTAGTGGGCCACGGGGCTGCACCGAGGGCCCTGCCAGGGAACAACCGGAAAACCATAACCCCACCCCCCCATGAGCTGCGAGGAGAGCTGCGGAAGTTTTTAGAGGATGTCCGTGGCTCCCGCAACAAGGTACAGCTTGCTCTCCAGCGATGGGGGGATTTTTTTCAAATCCTCTGGGCCACAAGCGCCCTCATGGGGGAAGGTAAAGGGACGGGGAAGCAGGATGCCGCAGCCTACTGGCGGGTCAGCGTCTTCCTTGACCAATTACTCACCTACGGGACGGGTCAAGGACTGTTGCGCGGCCCGCTGGGGGATGCGAGCATCCCTGCCAGTGAGGATCCCCCCCCGGCCCTCCCCATGACACCTCTCACCATCGCAGCGTTGAACACCCGGGGCTGTAGGATGGCTCTCCGCAAGTCCCAGGTGCTCTCCTTCCTTTGGCAGGGAGGGTACACTGTGATTTTCCTGCAGGAGACCCATACGGATCCAACTGCCAAAGATAATTGGCGGCTGGAGTGGGGGGACAGCCCCCAATTATTACTTTATTATTACAATTATTATAATTGTATAATTAATATAATATACAATTATATATAATATAATGTATAATTATTACAGTCCCCAATTACTTTAGCCATTCCACGATTCGGCAGGCTGGAGTGGCGACTCTGTTCTCCCCCGACCTACGGCCTGTGGTGCTAGGGGTCGCCGAGGCCATGCAAGGTCGCCTGCTGCATCTCCAGATCTGTATAGAGGGGCTCGTGGTTAACCTCATTAACGTCTATGCCCCAACATCGGGCCCGGAGCGGCTGCAATTCTATCAGCAGGCGTCCGCCTTCCTTGGCACCTTAGTTTCTCACGAGTGCCTGGTCCTGGGAGGGGATTTTAATACCACCCGCGAGGAGCGAGACTGCTCGGGGACAGAGCAGAGCCCGGCCGCTGCAGACACCCTCCGGGAGACAGTTGAATATCACTCCCTAGTGGACATCTGGCGTGACCACCACCCGGATGACACTTCCACGTTCACCTTTGTCCGGGTGAAAGCCCATCGGTCAAGCCACTCCTGGTTGGACCACATTTATTTATCCCACTTCCATCTCTCATGAGCCCACTCCTCCAGCGTTCGGCTGGCCCCATTTTCTGACCATCACCTAGCCACCGTGACAGCCTCCCTCTGTGCGGAGAGGCCGGGGTCGGCCTATTGGCATTTTAACAACCTCCTGTTGGAGGATGAGGGCTTCGTGATGTCCTTCCGGGAATTCTGGCTGGCCTGGCGAGGGCAGCGGTGTGCATTTCCCTCGGCATGGCGATGGTGGGACCTGGGGAAGGTGCGTGTCCGGCTTTTCTGCCGCAACTACACCCGGGGTACCAGCTGACAGAGAAATGCGGCAATAGAGCAGTTGGAACGGGAGGTCTTAGAGCTGGAGACGCGTCTGGCCACCAGCCCCGAAGACCCGCTCCTCTGCAGAGCGTGCCGGGAGAAGCGGGAAGAGCTCCGGGCCCTCGAGGACCGTCAGGCCCGGGGCGCCTTTGTTCGATCCCGCATCCTCCTCCTTTGGGAGATGGATCGCGGCTCCCGCTTCTTCTATGCCCTGGAGAAAACGAGGGGGGCCAAGAAACACGTCACCTGCCTCCTGGAAGAAGAAGGCACCCCCCTCACGGAACCGGTGGAGGTGTGCGGGAGGTTCTGAGCCTTCTACGCAAGTCTTTTCTCCCCAGATCTGACCGACCCTCGTGCTTGCAGAGTGCTTTGGGAGGAGCTCCCTACAGTCAGCGTGAGCGACCAAGACTGGCTAGAGTTGCCTCTCACTCTGGCCGAGTTCTCGGAAGCCCTCTGTCGTATGCCCACTAATAAGTCTCCAGGCATGGACGGGCTGACTGTGGAGTTCTACCGCGTGTTTTGGGATGTCCTCGGCCCAGACCTAGTCACCGCCTGGGCCGAGTCTCTGCAGAGTGGGATCCTCTCTCTTTCGTGCAGGCGAGCTGTGCTCGCCTTATTGCTGAAGAAGGGGGACCTCTGCGACTTATGAAATTGGCGTCCCATCTCGCTCCTCAGCACAGACTACAAAATCGTAGCGAAAGCAATCTCGCTGCGGCTAGGGTCTGTGCTGGCGGATGTGATCCACCCAGACCAGACCTACACCATCCCGGACTGCAGTATCTTTGATAACGTATTTATGGTTCGGGACCTTTTGGAACTCAGGCGTAGAGACGGTCTGTCGTTCACCCTCCTGTCCCTAGATCAGGAGAAGGCATTCGATAGGGTGGACCACGGGTACCTCCTGAGCACTCTGCAGGCGTTTGGCTTTGGACCCCAGTTTGTGGGTTTTCTCCTGGTGCTGTACGCTTCCAAAGAGTGTCTGGTTAAGCTCAACTGGACCCTGACTGAACCGGTCAGCTTCGGGCAAGGAGTACGGCAGGGGTGCCCCCTCTCGGGCCAGCTGTACACTCTGGCGATTGAGCCCTTCCTCTGTCTCCTCCGCAGGAGGTTGACATGGTTGGTGCTGCGGGAGCCGGAGCTGCAGCTGGTCCTGTCGGCGTACGCTGATGACGTGCTCCTCGTGATCCAGGACCCCGGTGACTTGGCGCGGGTGGAGGCTTGCCAGGCCATCTATTCGGCAGCCTCCTCTGCCCGGGTCAACTGGGTCAAGAGCTCTGGCTTGGCGGTACGAGACTGGCGGCAGGCGAGCTCCCTCCCACCCGCGCTTCAGACCATCCGGTGGAGCGCGGGTCTGCTGCTCTACCTCAGCGTTTACCTTTCTGCCACGCATCCCTCTCCGCCGGAAAACTGGGAAAATTTAGAGGGCGGGGTGATAGAGTGGCTCCGGAAATGGACGGGACTACTCCAATGTCTCTCTCTCCGAGGGAGAGCGTTGGTGCTTAATCAACTAGTCCTGTCCATGCTCTGGTACCGGCTCAACACCCTGGTCCTGGCCCCAGGTTTCCTGACCAACCTCCAGACATCGATTCTGGGGTTCTTTTGGTCAGGAACGCACTGGGCCCCTTAGGGGTTCTTCATCTACCCCTGAAGGAAGGAGAACAGGGCCTGAAGTGTCTGCACACTCAGGTCCGTGTCTTCCGCCTCCAGCCCTACAGAGAATCCTCTATGGTGCAGGCAGTTCGGCATGGAGCACACTGGCGCACACCATCCTGCGCCATATCCGAGGGCTCTGATATGACCGGCAGCTCTTTTATCTCTGTCCGGGAGGTCTTCCGCGAAACCTCTCGGGGTTGCCGGTCTTCTACCAGGACCTCCTCCAGACTTGGAAACTGTTTTTAATGACCAGGTCCGTGGCAGCCACCGAGGGGGTAGATCTCCTTGCGGAGCCCCTGCTACACAACCCCCAGCTCCGTCTGCAGGTGGCAGAGTCCCACTCGGTGCGCCAGAGCTTGATCCTGGCAGAAGTCATGAGAGTTGGAGACCTCCTGGACTACGACCGGAGAGACTGGCTGGATCCCCTGATGCTCGCCCGGCACATGGGTCTCTCCAGACCTCGTACCCCCCGGCGCATACTTCAGGAGGCGAAGGCCGCTTTGCCGCCCGCTGCTCGAGCTTACCTCGACCGGGTCCTGCTCGAGGGCACGCCCCGCCCACCCTCTACCCCAGGCCCGCCAGACCTTTTAATTGGACCCCTGCCCAGCAGACCCAATCGACCCCCTCACCCCTTCACTGCGAACCGGTTGCATGAACTGCAGTCGGTATGCTTCCAAACCGCGCCAAGGAAACATCTATACATGCTCGTGCGCCACACCCTTCACGCCCTCACCCTAGTGTCCCGCCCCGACACAAAGTGGTGAGACCTTCTGCCACCTTTGGAGGGTGAGCAGCCCCGGTGGGCCAGCCTATATTCCACCTTGGTTCCGAGGCCCATCGGGGACATCAGTTGGCGGCTCCTTCATGGAGCTGTGAGCACGAGCATGTACTTGGTGCGGTTCACCCCCGTCCCAGATACTTGTCCCTTTTGTGGTGTGAGGGAAACCCTGGCACACATATATTTGGAGTGCGCCAGGCTGCAGCCCCTGTTCCGGCTTCTCACAAATCTGTTATTACATTTTTGGTTGCATTTTTCCCTTCACCTTTTTATTTATGCACTCCCCATCCGTGGCCTCACAAAGTCGTGGCATCTCCTAGTTAACTTCGTCCTGGCCCTGGCTAAAACGGTCATCTATAAAACCAGAGAGAGGAGGTTGGCCGATGGAGTTTCCTCTGACTGTGGGGCCGTTTTCCGATCCTCGGTCCATTCACGTATCTGGGCAGAGTTCCTCTGGGTGGTGTCCACCGACTCCCTTGATGCTTTTGAGGAGCAGTGGGCACTGTCCGAGGTTCTCTGCTCGGTGTCCCTGTCCGGGTCCCTTTGTCTGACCCTTTGATTGGGGCAGAAAGTAAGGGACCCCAGCCCCAGCCATTGCTGCTGCGGACACCACCACCTTAGAGAGGTCCTTTCACACATGGGTGCACTTGCCCCCCCCCCCCCGATTGTACACCCCACAGCCTGCCCCTCTTGTTGGGTGCTTTCAGAGGAGGGAATTGTTGGTGACACTCGGCCGTGGTGCCAGGTAACTCGAGGGGGTGGAAGACCACGAGAGTTGATGAAGCCCCCTCGCTCTGGGCCACCAGGTAACTCGGAAGGGAGAAGACCACGAGAGTCGGGGAAGCCCCCCACACTGGGCCCAGGCAAGCTTGAACACATCCCTCCCCTGAAGCTAATGAGAAAACAATTGTGATTGGTTGCTGTGTTACACATAGTATATGCTGCTGTTTTTACTTTGTGTGTTATGCAAATAAAAACATGTTTTGCTTAAAAAAAAATTACTCTCCTATAGCCATCTGGCCAGACCCTGTCACAAAATATAATTAGGAAGGGCAAAAAAAGATTCTGAAGACCAGCTAGCCAAAGATTCAAAAAGTATCAGCAATTTTTTTTTAGTTTATCAGAAGCAGGAAGCCTGCTAAACAATCAGTGGGGACACTGGACAATCAAGATGCTAAAGGAGCACTCAAGGAAGATAAGGCCATTGCGGAGAAACTAAATGAATTCTTTGCATCAGTCTTCATGGCTGAGGATGTGAAGCAGATTCCCAAACCTGACAAATCTGAGGAACTATCCCAGATTGAGATTTTGGAACAAATTGATAATTAAAGAGTAATAAGTCACCAGGACCAGATAGTATTCACTACAAGCACTGACTTCCATTTTTCTGGGTGGATACTCCACTCCGCTCCACCCCAAGGTCCCACCCCCCAGTCTGTCCTTTCCTCCAAGGCCCCACCCTCATAGAATCATAGAATATGAGGGTTGGAAGGGACCTCAGGAGCTCATCTAGCCCAACCCCCTGCTCAAAGCAGACTAATCCCCAACTAAATCATCCCAGTCAGGGCTTTGTCCAGCCTGAACTTAAAAACCTATAAGGAAGGAGATTCCACCACGTCCCTAGGTAATGCATTCTAGTGCTTCACCACCCTCCTGGTGAAAAAGTTTTTCCTAATATCCAACCTAAACCTCCCCCACTGCAACTTGAGACCATTACTCCTTGTTCTGTCATCTGCTACCACTGAGAACAGTCTAGAGCCATCCTCTTTGGAACCGCCTTTCAGGTAGTTGAAAGCAGCTATCAAATCCCCCCTCATTCTTCTCTTCTGCAGACTAAATAATCTCAGTTCCTTCAGCCTCTCTTCATAAGTCATGTGCTCCAGCCCCCTAATCATTTTTGTTGCCCTCCGCTGGACATTTTCCAATTTTTCCAAATCATTCTTGTAGTGTGGGGCCCAAAACTGGACACAGTACTCCAGATGAGGCCTCACCAATGTGGAATAGAGGGGAATGATCACATCCCTCAGTCTGCTGGCAATGCTCCTACTTATACAGCCCAAAACGCCGTTAGCCTTCTTGGCAACAAGGGCACGCTCTTGACTCATATCCAGCTTCTTGTCCACTGTAACTCCTAGGTCCTTTTCTGCAGAACTGCTGCCTAGCCTCCCGGTCCCTAGTCTGTAGCGGTGCATGGGATTCTTCCTTCCTAAGTGCAGAACTCTGCACTTGTCCTTGCTGAACCTCATCAGATTTCTTTTGGCCCAATCCTCCAATTTGTCTAGGTCCCTCTGCATCCTATCCCTACTCTCCAGCGTATTTACCACGCCTCCCAGTTTAGTGTCATCTGCAAACTTGCTGAGGGTGCAATCCATGGCATCTTCCGGATCATTAATGAAGATAGTGAACAAAACCGGCCCCAGAACCGACCCTTGGGGCACTCCGCTTGATACCGACTGCTAACTAGACATAGAGCCATTGATAACTACTCGCTGAGCCCAACAATCTAGCCAGCTTTCTATCCACCTTATAATCCATTTATCCAGCCCATACTTCTTTAACTTTCTGCCAAGAATACTGTGGGAAACCGTATCAAAAGCTTTGCTAAAGTCAAGGAATAACATGTCCACTGCTTTCCCCTCATCCACAGAGCCAGTTATCTCATCATAGAAGGCAATTAGATTAGTCAGGCATGACTTGCCCTTGGTGAATCCATGCTGACTGTTCCTGATCACTTTCCTCTCTTCTAAGTGCTTCAAAATGGATTCCTTGAGGATTCCATGATTTTTCCAGGGACTGAGGTGAAGCTGACTGGCCTGTAGTTCCCCGGATCCTCCTTCTTCCCTTTTTAAAAGATGGGCACTACATTAGCCTTTTTCCAGTCATCCGGGACCTCCCCGGATCACCATAAGTTTTCAAAGATAATGGTCAATGGCTCTGCAATCACATCCGCCAACTCATTTAGCACCCTCGGATGCAGAGCATCTGGCCCCGTGGACTTGTGCTTGTCCATGTTTTTCTAAATAGTCCTGAACCACTTCTTTCTCCACAGAGGGCTGGTCACCTCCTCTCCATACTGTGTTACCCAGTGGAGTAGTCTGGGAGCTGACTTGCTCATGAAGACAGAGGCAAAAAAAGCATTGAGTACATTAGCTTTTTCCACATCCTCTGTCACTAAGTTGCCATTCAGTAAGGGGCCCACACTTTCCTTGACCTTCTTCTTGTTGCTAACATAGCTGAAGAAACCCTTCTTGTTACTCTTAACATCCCTTGCTAGCTGCAACTCCAAGTGTGATTTGGACTTCCTGATTACACTTCTGCATGCCTGAGCAATATTTTTAAACTCCTCCCTGGTCATTTGTCCAATCTTTCACTTTTTGTAAGCTTCTTTTTCACTCCACCTCTTCCCACCCATGCTCCACCCCTCCCCCTAAGATACCATCCTTGCTCTTCCTGCCCCAATCCCAGCCTGTCTCCCAGTGCCCTGCCCTCTCTCCCCCTCATCCCACCCCCACTCCACCCTACCCCCCAGCGCCTCCCGACCACCACTGAACAGAAGAGTGGTGGGGGCTGCTGAACAGTGAGTGGTGGGGGCTGCCAAACAGCTGATTGGAGGGGGCCTCCGAATAGCTGATAGGTGGGTGGCTGGTGGGTGCCAACTATTTTTTTCCCGTGGGTGCTCCAGCCCCAAAGCACCCATGGAGTCAATGCCTCTGGTATTCAGCCAAGAGTTCCGAAGGAACTCAAATGTGAAATTGGAGAACTACTAACTGTGGTATGTAACTTATCATTTAAATCAGCTTCTGTACCAGATAACTGGAGGATAGCTAATGTGATGGTGGGGGAGATTTAGGTTGTATATCAGGAAAAACTTTTTCACTAGGAGGGTGGTGAAACACTGGAATGCGTTACCTAGGGAGGTGGTAGAATCTCCTTCCTTAGAAGTTTTTAAGGTCAGGCTTGACAAAGCCCTGGCTGGGATGATTTAATTGGGGATCGGTCTTGCTTTGAACAGGGGGTTGGACTAGATGACCTCCTGAGGTCCCTTCCAACCCTGATATTCTATGATTCCATGATTCTATGCCAATTTTTAAAAAAGGCTCCAGAGGTGATCCCGGCAATTACAGTCCAGTAAGTCTCACTTCAGTACTGGGCAAACTGGTTGAAACTATAGTAAAGAACAGAATTATTAGACACATAGGTGAACATGATTTGTTGTGGAAGAGTCAACATGATTTCTGGGGGAAATCTTGCCTCAACAATCTACTAGAATTCTTTGAGGGGGTCAACAAGGGAGATCCAGTGGATATAATTTACTTAGATTTTCAGAAAGTCTTTGACAAGGTCCCTCAGCAAAGACTTTTAAGCAAAGTAAGCTGTCATGGGATAAGAGGAAAGGTCGTGTCATGGATCGGTAACTGGTTAAAAGATAGGAAACAAAGAGTAGGAATAAATGGTCAGTTTTCAGAATGGAGAGAGGTAAATAGTGGTGTCCTCCAGGGGTCTGTACTGGGACCAGTACTGTGCAACATATTCATAAATGATCTGGAAAAAGGGGTAAACAGTAAGGTGGCAAAATTTGCAGATGATACAAAACTACTTAAGATAGTTAAGTCCGAAGCAGACTGCCAAGAATTACAAAGGGAACTCTCAAAATGGAGAGACTGGACAATAAAATGGCAGATGAAATTCAATGTTGATAAATGCAAAGTAATGCACATTGGAAAACATAATCCCAACTATATGTATAAAATAATGGGTCTAAATTAGCTGTTACCACTCAAGAAAGAGATCTTGGAGTCATTGTGGATAGTTCTCTGAAAGCATCCACTCAATGTGCAGCAGCAATCAAAAAAGCTAATAGAATGTTGGAAATCATTAGGAAAGGGATAGATAATAAGACAGACAATATCATAATGCCACTGTACACATCCATGATACACCCACACCTTGAATACTATGTGCAGTTCTGGTTGCCCCATCTCAAAAAAAGATATATTGGAATTTGACAGAGTTCAGAAAAGAGCAACAAAAATTATTAGGGGTATGAGGAGAGATTAAATAAGACTGGCACTTTTCAGCTTGGAAAAGAGATGATTAAGCAGGGGGATATAGTAGAGGTCTATAAAATCATGACTGGTGTAGAGAAAGTAAATAAGAAGGTGTTATTTACTTCTTCTCATAACACCAGAACTAGAGGTCACCAAGTGAAATTAATAGGCATCAGGTTTAAAACAAACAAAAAGAAGTATTTCTTCACACAATACACAGTCTTCAAAATGTCACTGTTTCTGTGAGAGATCCTAAGTGTGGCCCAGTTAACTTCTGATGCTTTCTGTCAAGACTAAATGTTGCAGTATAGTATACATACGGGGCATCTTAAATATTCCATGATGGAATTATAGAAATTGCCTGGCTACCGGTGAGTAATCTATCTTTAATGGTACCTGAAAACATGACTCAGATGCTAGTTACTAAAGTAGAATCTGTCATATAGCTGAGACAGGCGAGAAACAAAGCAAGAAAGTGGGGAATAAGACTTAGAAATAACTTTTTTAAATGCTCTCATTTAAAATTCTCTCATTCTTCATACTAGGGGAAAATGCATTTCAACTGAGCCTGTTTTAAAAGTGGATTCAGTTGAAGAAAAATTATTCATGCTTTGCCTGGCCAGAATGGATGGGGCCAAAATCTTGTCAAAACCATTTTAGAAACACATTCAGTAGAATATGTAGGATGCCTGGAAGAATAGCATCTATTCCAAACTGCCACTGAGGGGGCCCTGTGCAGATAACTCTGCTATTGGGAGGAAAAGCAATAGCTCAGAGGCTTGTTGTCATGGACATGGGTGATAGATGTAGGAAAGAGTCCTCTGCTCTGGACAAGAGCAGGAAAAGTAATTCAGGGATGAGTGGTGCTGCCAGTTTCTTTTGGTGGCATTGCTGTGCGACTTGCAGAAACTAAAAGCCGGGTGTTGAAGGGAGCGCACAGGTGTTGATGATTGTGCTATTGCCTGTCCCCCCTGGTACTTGGTTATGTATATGAAGATGCCAGCTTATAGGAACAAGAACTTGAGTAGCTGCTGGTTGGAGGATGTCTGCAGGTAAAGCACACTGTGAATAACTTGTGGCTTTAGGGAAAACCACCATAGTAGAGTTTTTCTGTTTCCAAAGAACAGAACAGTTGCTTCCTTTTTGGTTAATTATAATGGAAAAAGAAAAAAAGGCCTCCATGGTTGTGGCTGCTGTTCTGTTTTTAAAATCTGTTTATGCTTAACCAGAGAAATATTGAGAATGTCAAGTCTGGTCTTCTCTGTTTTGCTGGAAGATTTCTTGAGCATCTCAGAGCATGTATTTTCTGGGTTCTCACATATTAATCGAAGGGGCAGTGGTGTTGTCTCTTTAAAAAAAATCCAGACTTTCTCCAAAATGTTCACTGGTTATTGGAGCAGCTTAGAAGAGAGCAGGGGAGTGGTGTTGGGGAGTAGTCAGAGCTATGAATTCATCTCCTACATTCCAACCAGCAGAGCGGGATGTAGCAAATTATTACCACTCCCCCGCTCCACTTGCACATCTCCAGCACAACCAGAAAATTGAAGCATGATGCTTTGTGGGTCTCCCACAGGGGTAGAGTGACCACACAATGTCTCTTACTAGGAGCGGCATGATGAAAGCACAATCTAACCCTAATTGATTTATAGGAAACTTTACATGCTCAGTGCATCTTAGTATGAACTGAGCAACCAAATTTGAGTTCAGTCCAGTATGTTTATACAGCCAGTAGGGCAGCAGCACCCCCAATACTGTCACCTACTTCTGACTCTAAAACAGTCAGATGAGTGGAACTTACTCCACATCAGCCATCCAGCTGAAGAGTCACCTTTCCATCTCCCAAAGAGCTACAGGTTGGCTGGCATGATTGTAATATAAGAACATAAGAATGGCCTTACTGGGTCAGACCAAAGGTCCATCTAGCCCAGTATCCTGTCTTCCAACAGTGGCCAGTGCCAGGTGCCCCAGAGGGAATGAACAGAACAGGTCATCATCAAGTGATCCATCCCCTGTTGCTGATTTCCAGCTTCTGGCAAACAAAGGCCTAATGGGCTGGACTGGATCTGGAGTGCAAGTGGGCAAAAAATAGCTGTGCCCTGACTCCAAAGTCCTTACTTTCCATAATGTCCTGTTATCTGTACGTGTATAAGGTGCCCCAATCCAGAAAAGTTACTAAGAATCTGGTATGGTGCAAAAAGTAACCATAGTGGCTCAGGCACCTCCATTAGAAATGGAAGAGAACTTCATTGACACTAACCAATCACATCCTTGCTTTGACCAAATGCAGTTTCTGTGCTCAGGGGGAGTGCAAAGCTTGCTCCTGTGGTGCAATCTTAGGGGTGCCACAGGTGGCATGGAGAGATAAGGAAGAAGGGGGACCAGAACTCCAACCCCACCTCTGCACTGCCCCACCACATGGCTCAACCAAAGCAGAAGGGAAGGGTGCCCCATCTTAAGGGATGGTGCAGTTTGTGCAATCTCCTTTCCCACCAAACTACTCTGGGAAAAACATTGCCTCCTAGAGGCATAATTTCTCTCCAAGCTCCCCAGTGGGCAGGCCCTTGACTAACTTGACTAACTGGACCTTGACTAACTATCCCAGTTTGGCCTATAGAGCTCTATTCTGAAGAGTAAGCAAGTGGGACTAAGATCACTCACATACTGGGGCCCTGAAACCATTTCTAATGTGGGTGTTTTTATAGGACATCTATATGTGACTGAACTGTTCATTTTCCAATGTGGACTTTTCTCCATGTAAGAAAAATTTGGGATCAGTAACCTAATCCTGCACAGGGACTTTTAGATAGAGCCAGAGATAGTGAAACATTTATGGATAAATGAGTACTCCCATGTCAGGAAGTGCCCAGTCCTGCTTCCTTTGAAACCAGTGTCAGTGCCCACCCACCATTAACTTTATTGGGAGCTGGATCAGCTCTGCACCTCACCAAGTCAGGTTTCTCAGAGTGCTGATGACACACTTTTAGTCAGACTATCTGTTTAGATCTGAATTGAAATATCAATTGGTATTTTCTCATTGGCTAAATATTTAAACTATTCCTCAGTTTCTACATGTTTTGAAAGTTAAATTGATAGAATGTTGAAAATAGCTGCACTGCAATCAGAACTCTTCCATAGTACAAGGACCATCTAATACTCATAGGTAATGATGTATATAGCACAATGCATTAACGTTACTTTAATGCATTCAGCGGTACAGAAGAATGTAGTAATTAGGCACTGAGGGACTCTTTTTAGTACAGTTTGATGAGGTGGTCAATTACCTGTACTATATGGCAGCAAGTGGTACAACTGGTTTAACTTAATAAGTAGATTGATGAAAAAGGCCACTGTGATGTACATTATTTGCACTGCAAAGGTTCTTTATAGTTATTACAAAAGTAAAGTCTACAATATCAATTAATTTAATTTGTTTAGAACAGTTTACACATCATCAAATCTTTTACTATCACAGACTGTATTCAATATTAGGTAAATTATAAATGTCTCCCCAAAAAATGAACATGTGGCCATATTGGCTATTTAACAAGATTAAAAGGTAACAATTTAGCTAGAATTTGCCTTTAACAGAAGCTTTTAAACTAAGATTGATAGAAAACAGTTTTTGAGAAGAAATAATGTATACTGATTTATATAAAATGCTGCTCACTGTATTTTTCTTTTTGTAATAGATTTAATGAATAGATATGCCTTTTTATTTTGTGGTACCCTACCATTAAATGATACCATCATTTTTTTCTGCCTAAATAAATTCAAATTCTTGTCACCTACTATCTGTACAGGAAGATTTGAGACATTATTCCTAATTGAGAATTTTACTGAATATCTTTTAAAGATAAATTTGTTTTATTCTTTCACCCACTATTTAAAAGGATTTTCACATTTTCATCTTCTAAAGGAATTGTCAGTGCGAAACTAAAACTGCATAGACTATACATTAAAATCACTTTAGTTTTTAAGCTGTCATGAACTGTTTCAAAAAATGCTAAGTTGCTATTGTTTAATGTCTGTCATTTTATAATGCTTTAGAAGTTATCTATCCTGTAAAATTATTAACTGATGCTAAAATTGCCTTGTAAGTATTAGGACAATAGCAATTTTGTAACAGCTGGGACACTGCCAATGTAAGATAAGTACATTTTGCTCTGTAGATTCATAAAGTGCTTTGAAATGGTTTGTAACTGATGGATGGATGCATTTTCTAAGTGTAGAAAGCAATATTTTGTAGAAGGAAATGGCTTGAAAGCTGACACACATGCATGCAAATGCCATTCTCCTCAGTAAGTAATTTGCTTTTTCTTTCAAAAGCACAAATGGCATAGTTAGACACATTATTTTGTATATTGCACATAACAATACAAGATGCACAAAAACAGCAAGTACAAAACATTTCATATTGATAGAGGAACCCATGGCTGTAGTATATGATTAGCATAAATGTATACACACTGAAGTAATGCCTTCTGGATTAAAAAGTGAAGCTGAAAAAAAAGAAAAGTTCTGCTGACTTAATTAAATGAAAATATTGAGAATATTTTTGCCTTCTTGTTGTTGTGCTATGTAAACTTAATTAAGCCACTTAAGGCTTGATCCGATGCTTACTGAAAACAGTGGAAAGATTCCTATTCACTTCAATGGGCTTTGGATCAGGCCCTGAGTCAGAAGGCAGGTAAACTGAATATACACCTAATGGGCATATAGCAGTATGCAAAGATTGTGTTTTGTGATACTTGCTGATTGCTGATTCCAAAATGGGGAATATTCATCTAAAGGTAAAATACAATGATGTAGATCTAATTTATTTTTATATCTACAACTTATAAATTGTCTAATGTAAAAAAAAATGGTACTAGCTTTGTTTTGGGAAGTGTCCCATGTAGCATTTGCATTATAAATCAATACTGTGGGCTGGATTTTGCCATGCTTATTCATATTGAGTAGTTCTCTAGGCCCCCTGTAAATACTTATGCTCATGCTTAACTTTACTACCATGAATAGCCCCAATTTCAAAGGGATTACTTATGTTAGTAAAATTAAGCATGTCTGTAATGATTACAGGATCAGGATCTTAGGCCTGGTCTATACTAGAAAATTAAGTCGACATAACTACATCATTCAGGAATGTGAAAAATCCACACCCCTGAGCAGTATAGTTAAGCCGACCTAATCCGCAGTGTAGAGAGTGCTCGGCTGACGGAAGAATTCTTCTGTCAATCTACCTACTGCCCTTTGGGGAGGTGGCTTACCTACTCCGATGGGAGAACCCCACCCCTCAGTGTCAGTAATGTCTACGCTGAAGTGCTACAGCAGTGTAGCGGCAGCCGTGCAGCTGCACCACTGTAGCATTTCAAGTGTGGACAAGCCCTTAGTCAGCAAGGGATGCCACTGAAATCAGTGGAACTTCAGTTTCAATAGATCTACACTACTGTGACTAAGTGTATCAGAATCTGGCCCTTTTTCATTTTTGTATTTAGAGGAGAGAACATGTTGACATTTCTTTCACAGACTCTTGTTTCAATTTCATATTCAGCAGTTACTGCAATCATGACCTCTATTGTTCATCATTTTGATTGAAATTTCAGCTACTATATCAGCTTCTTTTGTGCGATACATATTCCCCTTAGATGCATATACAAAACAGCCATTAATCATAATGGAAGGTATCCACAGGAATTGAGAGGAACATAGACCCACGAGGTTTCGGCATGTTTTTGATTTTGGTAAAACAATGTCTTGAGCTAAACTCTGAGTATGTGAAAAAGTGTTGTATGTTGTTGAGGAATTAAAATTTTAATATAAATTACTATTATACATATATTTGCATTTCTATTAAGAACCATTGAACCTACACATTTCTGCACACAGATTGCGCACCAAATATTGTGCTTTGTCCTGAGAATAGTTGTTCATTTTTGTGAACTTGTAAGAAACAGAGCTGAGTGGTTAATTCATAAGAAATAGCTGATTTGACAGTTGTGGATTGTTTTGCTATTCAAAGAATGCCAGAGATCAGATCATGATTTCTTTTTAAATGTATTCATTTTTCGAAGTGCAACAGATTTGCTGTGCTTTTTGTGTTGATGTTTTTTTTTTCCCCCTTCAAATTTCATTTCCTCCATAGCTTGGTGTTTGAGCTGTATTGCTTATGACGGGCCACATGGCTTAGTTTTGGTTCCTTGACATTTTAATGAACATAACTTTCTATCAGATTTCTTCCACGGAAGTATTCAGAAACCATTTAAAATCTAGCTTTTCATATGTGTTAATGTGTGCATGTTTGAAGTTCTCTTTCTACAAAAAATTAAGCAAGTAAACCTCAATTGCACAAATATTCACAGGAAGCAAGTATAAAAGGGATATATGCAATCTGCCAAAAATTGTCAATGTGAATTTATTTAAAAATGGAAATGAATATTCATGGACACTTCCCCCTCCCCCAATCCCTGTATTTGGACAGCCCTTGCTAAAAATAGATCTTGAAATATTGCTGACTCATGGCATGTCCAGCTTCCTCTTGCTCTTTCCAGGGTATGGCTTACAAATACTTCAGTTCAGTTGGCATGAAAAATAAGTCTAAAATCTAATATACAGTTAGGTCATAAAGAATGCTGATTTTGCCAGCAAATGCCTATCCTGTCTTGTTTTAAAGGGAATGAGGAAAGATGATCTGGCTAATCAAGGCTGGCAGAGACAGGACAAAATAAATTTGTCTAATGACCTTCTGACTGCAGTTCCAATGACATCTTTAATATCAGTAGGACTACTCTTTATTTTAAAGTGACTGTTTGTAGATGGGATGTCTGAGAAAAACAGTAAGTAATCAGAGGCTGGAAAACAATCAACACAGAGGGGTCAGTTTGATGGTACACAGCTATGTTTCACAAAAATTGCCAAATTAAGAAGCTGTGATGGTTTCCATGTGATGGATGATTGCAACCATTTTTGAATAGTGGCTGGATTTTTAGACGCAAGACCTAATGTACAAGCAAAAAACTCCCTTTAATTATTGGTGACTGAGGTGCTCATCTACACAATATGTACCCAAAGGAGAAATTTCTGAGCACTGAATGTTTGTCATCAAATATTACTGTCATATTTCAACACCCTGTAATATTTTGTTAGCTTTCATAAGTATAACCTGTATGCAGAAGCTGCACCTAGCAAGTGATTCAATCAGAGAGACAGAAATATATTTTTTACTGATGACATGCACAGCTTCTGAAAAGAAATTGATTATGATGCTTTCACCAAGATCTAACTACCAGTAGCTTGAACATGGTGTTCACTTGAAACTAGAACTTGTCTGCATTATTTGTTGATTTTTTTTTCTGCAGAAAATAAGTAAGGAGAGAGAGAGAGCGAGAGAGAGAGAGAGAGAGAGAGAGAGAGATTTCCATCAAAATGAACTGAAAATTAAAAAAAAATAGAATTTTTTTTGTAAAAACAAATATTTTTGTTAAATATGTCAAGAAAAATCTTTCCTTTTAAAAAAATGTTTTTGTGAAAATAAAAAGACCTATTTTGGTCAGCTGTACTTTAAAGCTACAGGACAATACAGAGAGCTTAGTGCATGAGAAATATTTAATTTTCTTGGCTATATGAGCTAATATAAGTTTGTGAATAAGGCTGAATCAAGATTTGCTTTGATTTTTGAACGGTCTGCATACAATTTTTAACATACATATACTATTTCCCAAAGTGTGCATGTTGTGCAGGTGTGTACTGTATACAACATGTTTTGTCTGTATTCAATTTTAAAATAATGTAAAATTTAAGTGTTCTATGAAAGAGCTATTTTACTAATAATTAATAGTAACTAGAGGCAGAAAATGAAGTACATATCAGACAAGAAACATAAGCACTTCCATTCCAAATCTTGACCAGAAACCATATAAAACTCTTCTACTTATTCTTTGTAACTCATGTGAGAAACAATTACATCACAGTATGCTGCAGGTTCTAAATATTTGTTTTAGACAGCAGCCACGTTATTTTGATTAAAACCCTTTTATAGTATCTTTTCTTTTCAGAATTTGAAAGGAAAAAAAGTGACATAAAGGAAACAGTATAAGTATGAGAGAATTGCTGCTCCTTAGAAAAACTGTTTATGAAGGAAATACTTAGTAGGCTTTTGACCATGATTGAGAAACCTTTTTGAATTCTTTGGTTAGAACTATTGTGAAGTAGATGGTATCATTTTCTTCAATACAATTTCTGTAATTCCATCTCATTCTTATTTTAGCACATAATTGGGAGTCAAGCATTTTGAGGGAGTGGGTTATATAGAAGTATATTTACAGTGGTGATTTGAATAGGTTTTTGTGTACTCTAGCTATCAAGACACAGTAACCTTTAATCATAACAACAAGGGTTGAAGTGAGAGAAAAGCTTGGTTATACTCTGTAGTCAAACCTTGCTTGCCACACTCACAAGTCCATCATCCCCCATTTTCTGCTCTCAATCTATGCCTCAACAACTCCTCTGAAAATGAGGAGAGACAGCAACATGAGTGTCAGCAAGACATTGACCCCAAATGTGTCTTTTCAAGGTGCAGAGGATCTGAGAATGAAGAGCATTGGTTCTAGTGAAATGCTGTCAGAGAATCATTTATTTTTATAAATTTTAAAACCTGCATGGTAATGACAGGGCTCCTAAATTGCTTCCCTTTCAAAGTTGTGTGTGATACTAACACTTTGCACTTCTATACTGACACCTTCTATCCAAATGTCTCAAAAGACTTTGTAGATATTAATGAATGAAGCCTAACAACTATACTAAGGCCTCGTCTACAGTACATGGTTATTTTGGAATTAGCCAAGTTAATTCAAAATAAAACTGATTCCATCCACACGACCAAACCAGTTTTTTTCGATTTAAAGGACTCTTTAATCCGATTTCTGTACTCCACTTCGGCAAGGGGAGTAGCACTAAAATCGAGATCGCAGTTCCGGGTTACAGGTATTGTGGACACAATTCTGCCTTATTGGCCTCCGGGAGCTATCCCAGAATGCTCCCTTGTGACTGCTCTGGACAACACTCTCAACTCCAATACACTAGCCAGGTAGGCAGTAAAAGCCCCGGGAACTTTTGAATTTCATTTCCTGTTTGGTCACCATCAGCACAGGTGACCATCAGCACAGTCTACCATCACAAGTGACCACGCAGTCCCGGATTCACAGACGAGCTCCAGCATGGTCCAAATGGGAGGTACTGGATCTCATTGCATGTTGGGGAGACGAATCTGTTATGGCAGAGCTACGTTCCAAAAAAAGAAACACAATTACGTACGCTAAAGTCTCCAGGGCCATGACAGAAAGAGGCTACTCCAGGGACACAGAGCAGTGTCGTACAAAAATCAAGGAGCTCATGCAAGCATACCAAAAAGCCAGGGAGGCGAACAGGCGCTCTGGGTCACAGCCCCATACATGCCACTTCTACTGTGAGCTGCATGCAATTTTGGGGGGTGACACCACCACAACCCCACCACTGTCCATAGACACCTGCAAGGGGGGAGTTGCATAGAGCGAGGAGGATGAGTTATTGGAGGACGAAGAGGAGAAGGAGGAGGAGGAGGACAGTGCACAGGCGGCAAGTGGGGAATCTGTTTCCCCCCTAGCCAGGAACTATTCTTAATGCTGGAGCGAATAGTTTCCCCCCACTCCCAAGGCAGGCTCCCGGACCATAACCTTGGAGAAGGCACTTCTGGTGAGTGAGAGCCTGATCGGTGCCAGGCGGTATGGGGGTGAGGGGAAACCCAGCCGCGCTGGGCTGTTCGCATTTAGTTTAAAGGGCTCATCCCTGCTCAGAGCCTCATCGGAGCCACGTGGTGGGTGCAGGGGAGGAGGGGGTGTTGTGTGAAGTGATCATCCCAGAGAGCCTGCAGGCGCTCCTTTTATATGGCAAACCCACCAGGCATTGCTTGCTATGGGAAAGGGGGCCCTGAAGTTTGAAAGCATTGAAATAAATGCCGAAGAAGAAGAACTCTGCGTGCCCCTAGGGCTTACCATGGCTACCTGCAAGCTGAATTCTGTTGCCCGGCCACTTGTGATGGCTTACTCACACCAAAGTGGCAGGCACTTTAGTATAAGAAGCAAAATGCGAATTTGTACAGAAAGAACATATGCTGTGTACTATGAATTGCCTGTTTCACTGTGAAAGAGTGTCCCTTTTGTTCTCTAAAATGTATCTTTTAAAATATTACCCTCCCTTTTCCTCCTCCCGCAGCACGTGCAAATGTTTCAACGCGGTCCCTATCTACTCCGTCCCAGAGGCTAGTCCAGCTTAGAAGGTGGAAAAAACGAACTCGGGACGACATGTTCACCGAGCTCATGCAGTCCTCCCACACTGATAGAGCCCAGCTGAATGCATGGAGGCAAACAATTGCGGAGTCCCGTAAAATGTTAAATGAACACGAATTGCGGAGAGACGTGTGCGATGAGAGCAGGCAGGATGCTATGGTCAAGCTCATGGGGAAGCAAACTGACATGCTCCGCTGTATGGTGGATCTAATGCGGGAAAGGCAGCAAGACCACAGACTGCTGCTGCAGCCCCTGTATAACCACCCTCCCTCCTCCCCAAGTTCCATAGCCTCCTCACCCAGACGCCCAAGAACATGGGAGCAGGGGGGAGGCTACGGGAACCTACACACTCAACCCCAGAGGATTGCACAAGCAGCAGAAAGCTGGCATATCCAAAATTTTGATTTGGTTTCTAGACTTGTCCTTCCTTCCTCCTCCACCCCCTAATCCAATACCCCCCCTCCCCCAGTCTACCTTCTGATTTCTCTCAATGTGTTGTGCAACAAATAATAAAGAGCGTTTTTTAAACAATTGTGACTTTACTTCCTTTTATATATATAGGGGGCGGGTAACTTCAAGAGAAACAAACACAGCTGTCACACCGTACCCTGGCCAGTCGTGAAACTGGCTTTCAAAGCTTCTCTGATGTGTAGCACGCCCTGCTGCGCTCTTCTAATCGCCCCATTGTCTGGCTGTGTGAAATTGACTGCCAGGTGACTTGCCTCAACCTCCCACCCTGCCATAAATGTCTCCCCCTTACTCTCAGAGATATTGTGGCGCACACAACAAGCAGCAATTACAATTGGAATATTGGTTGTGCTGAGATCTAACCGAGTCAGTAAACTGCGCCAGCGCGCTTTCAAATGTCAAAAAGCACATTCTACCACCATTCTGCACTTGCTCAGCCTATAGTTGAACTGCTCCTTACTACTGTCCAGGGTGCCTGTGTACTGCTTCATGAGCCATGGCATTAAGGGGTAGGCTGGGTCCCCGAGGATAACTATAGGCATTTCAACATCCCCAACAGTAATTTTCTGGTCTAGGAAGTAAGTCAAGTCCCTTCCTGCAGCTGTTCAAACAGACCAGAGCTCCTGAAGATGTGAGCATCATGCACCTTTCCCAGCCATCCCATGCTGATGTCAGTGAAATGTCCCTTGTGATCCACCAGTGCTTGCAACACCATGGATAAATATCCCTTGCGGTTTATGTACTGGCCGCCCTGGTGTTCTGGGGCCAAGATAGGGATATGAGTTCCCGTCTATCACCCCGCTGCAGTTAGGGAACCCCAATGCATTAAAGCCATCTACAATGGTCTGCACATTTCCCAAAGTCACTACCCTTGATAGCAGCTGGTCAATGATAGCAGCTGGTCAATGATCCCCAAAGTAGATTTGCCCACTGTAAACTGATTCCCGATGGACCAGTAGCTGTTGAGCATTGCAAGCTTCCACAGGGCTATGGCCCCTCGCTTTTCAACTGTGAGGCCTGCTTTCATTTTGGTGTCTTTGCGCTTCAGGGCAGGGGACAGCAAGTCATGAAGTTCCATGAAAGTGGCCCTATGCATACGAAAGTTTCGCAGCTACTGGGAATCATCCCATACCTGCAACACTATGCGGTCCCACCAGTCTGTGCTTGTTTCCTGGGCCCGGAATTGGCGTTCCACGGCATGAATCTGGCCCAACACCACCATGATCTCCCAATCTCCACATGCCGTGCTTCTAGGAACGTCTGTGAACATGTCCTCATCAGTATAGTAATCGCGCTGTCGTCGCTTCCTCGCCCGGTTTTGCAGGTACTGCACATACTGCTGGATAATGCGCAAAGTATTTACAATGGTCAAAACTGCAGCAAAGATCTGAGGGGGCTCCATGCTTGCCACGCTATGGCACCTGCATGGGAAATCCTGGAAAAAGGGTGTGAAATGTAGGAGAGCAGAGTGGCAGCAGAAGAGGTTCTGTTCACAATAGCTGAAAAAAGGCAGGAAATGGTTGTCTTCTGCAGCTTTCACGGAGGCGGGAGCCCAGGACAGACAATATGGAGAAGCTTGGTAGCGCCGCAAGAGCGGGAGAGCAGAGTTGGCGACAGAAGCTGTGCTGCTCAGTTCACGATGGCCGATCAGAGTTGGCAGCGGTCGATGAGGAAGAGAAAGAGTAGATTCTTATAGAGATTACATAGAAAGATGAGAGGAAATGTGAGATGGATTCATAGTACCAGGAGAGAAGCGGTGCACCGTACTGCACCGTCTGCTGAAAGCAGTATGGTGTCTGCATGCCAAAAAGGTGCGAAATGATTGTCTGCCATACCTTTCATGGAGGGAGGAGCGACTGAAGACACATACCCAGAAACACCCACGAGAATGTTTTTGCCTCATCATGCACTGGGAACTTAACCCAGAATTCTAATGGGCGGCAGGGACTGCGGGAACTGTGGGATAGCTACCCACAGTGCACCGCTCTGACATTCGATGCTAGCCTCAGTACTGTGGACGCACTCCACTGAATTCACGTGCTTTAGTGGGGACACACAAGACTGAATGTATAAAATCGCTTCCAAAAATTCGAATAGAATAATTTTGAAATAAATTTTGTACTGTACACGTACCCTAAGAGATAAGTGCTGTTATTCTCATTTTACAGAGAAGGAAACTGAGGGACAGAGAGGATAAAGTCTGATTCTTCAAGTGCCTTTTGCTAGCCCCATTAGCTTCCATTGACTCATGATTTCATTGACATAAAAGTAAAGGTGTTGATCACAGCACAAAGAAAAGGAGTACTTGTGGCACCTTAGAGACTAACCAATTTATTTGAGCATGAGCTTTCGTGAGCGAGTGAGTTTGTGTGTGTATGGGGGTGGGGGGGATGTGAGAAAACCTGGATTTGTGCAGGAAATAGCCCAACTTCATTATCATGCACATTGTGTAAAGAGTTGTCACTTTGGATGGGCTATCACCAGCAGGAGAGTGAATTTGTGTTGGGGGGTGGAGGGTGAGAAAACCTGGATTTGTGCTGGAAATGGCCCACCTGATGATCACTTTAGATAAGCTATTACCAGCAGGACAGTGGGGTGGGAGGAGGTATTATTTCATATTCTCTGTGTATATATAAAGTCTGCTGCAGTTTCCACGGTATGCATCCGATGAAGTGAGCTGTAGCTCACGAAAGCTCATGCTCAAATAAATTGGTTAGTCGCTAAGGTGCCACAAGTACTCCTTTTCTTTTTGCGAATACAGACTAACACAGCTGTTACTCTGAAATCGATCACAGCACAGGGGACACTCAGCCTCTCACAAGATTGGTCAACAGTGATTTCTCCAAGCTCATGCAGGAAATCTATGACAGGACCATGAATAAAAACCAGAGCCCTGATTTTGAGCTGTTCTGGTCCAGGCTTTAGTATTTGTAACCCACTGGATTCTGGAGGTGGCCAGGAAACATTCCATCTCTCTGTATAAGTTTTGTCTAAATGATATATGCCTGCAGCACCTTCTCTTTTCAGGCCATACCCCCTGAGAAAACTCCTGTGTCAGGGGATAACGGGTGCGGGGGAAGGTGTGATGTTGGTTGCTGGAGGGGCCACACTGAGATTGCTCAATCAGGGCAAACTGCAAACAATGTGGCAGACAATTCCCAAACCTGGTTATTATTCTAACAATTAGATTCACCAAGCCAGCAACAAAACAGCTTCTACAATACCTTACTGGTTACCCAGAAGCCAAAAACACAGCTCCCTTAAAGCAATCCAGCCTTGGGCTCCCACCCAGACAGTCAAGTCCAATATGATGAGGATTACTGAAAATCTTGTTCATTGTATGTAAAGTTCTACCAGTCCAAGGGATCAGACACATTACCCACCAGGTCAAAGAATATTTCAGATCTTACCCAAATACATGTTTACAGCCAATTCTTATTAACTAAACTAAGATTTATTAAAAAAGAAAAGAGAGAGAGTATTGTGATTAAAGATCATTATACTTACAGATATGAATAAAGTTCTTAGGTCAGTTTCATAGTAGAGATGGTGAGCTGCTGAGTTGCAAAAAGTTCTTTTCAGAATCAGTTCTTCTTCATGTTATAGTCCAAACAGGCAGCCTATTTTAGAGTTTGTTCAAATTCTTCCCATGAGAAGTAGCAGGGTAATCCAGATTGAAGCTTGCGACTCAAGCTTCCCCTGACCAAGCTTAAGCAGATCTGAGATGACAGGATCAGGTCCTAGAATTCATTTATGGATCTCTGGCAGGTTACCATAGCCTCTTGACAGCATGATAACACAACAGGCATTCCTTGAATGAAGAATAGTTAATGCACATCGCTGCTTTGAAGTAAAAATCCCTGTTTCCTATGTATACACAGGTAAACTAGTAGTATTAATTAACATAAGGCAATTATCCATTCACACTATCAAGGCATTGCATTATGGCACAGGCAACTGAAACTGAAGACAATGTAAGTAATATTATTTCCTACAATATCTTACACCTTTGATCTTAAGGATAACTGAACCATCGGCAAACAGAATATAATGTAATTAAGATATGAAAGTGAATTAGCATTCTCAAGATAATCTGGTTGCATGGTTAACATCTAACAAGATATAGGTAAACACACAAATACATTTAGTATTTACTGCTAATTCTTTAACAATACTGGTTCACATTTCAAAGCTCTAGTCTATCTAACATGGCTTTGCTAGCCATTTATAAGGAATGGCCCTCATTACCATTTATATAGATTTCTAATATGTCTTTAAAGGTTTAATTTGGGTCATTTAGCCTGCTAGGTGCTTAATTTCTTCTGACTCAGTGTCACAGGGAGATTGGCATTTAGGCCATCCAGGAAAGGCCCCTTAGCCATTTGTGTGACTTTGTTGGTATAAAGGGCTCACAGTGGAACAGAAAATCAATGCTCTGATCTCCTGATTCCCGGTATTGTGCTTTAGGCACAAGACCATCCTTCCTCTTTGAACTTCATTCTCTGCCTCCCCCTTTCTCTTGTATCTCTGGTGCTCCTCTGTATCTATTCTTTCCCCAAACCCCTTTCAGCTATTTCTTTCTCTCCCCCTCCTTTTTGTCATTTCCCCCCTAATTCTATTTACTTCCCCTGCGCTCCCTTGCCATTCATTTGTTTCTCTCTCAGTTTGTTTAAACAAACATATTATTGTCAATCATTGCCGGGGAGATAACTATTTTAAGCGTGTGGTGGAAAATAAATATTTACTGCATGAATACGTTCATAAAGCTTTAATTTCAGGCTGATGTGTTTTCTTGATACTTTCAAGTATTATTTTCTAATCCATCATGGAAGCAAAGGGGAGCTGAAAAAGTGCTTAGGATGGATAATACAAGCCAGACTAGGCCACATAAATTGGTGTAGGAAATCCTAGCAAGGTACAAAGTACCAGACAGAGTGCAGCAGCAGGTGAAAGACTATTATAAAGCAATTTTCATGAGATTTATTATAGGCCTTGAAAATAAAAAAAAGGGCAAAGGATGGAAAAGGGCATTACAAGAGGTTATGTATTGTAGGTTATTGTGTTTTCAGCTGCAATGAACCTGATAATGAAATCAGCTGAACAAGAGCATAAAGGTCCCATACTGATAGGAAAAAGACATCCCCGAGGAAAGCCAACACAGATGTTATAACAATAACTACAAGTACAGTAATGTAGTTTAGATTGTTACTAGTGACACTGGAGAAAATAATCGAGTATGCAAAAATGAAGTTTAAGCTACCAAATATAAATTCCTGGTGTCACGTAAAAGGAAAATAAATGGGGCATTTAAGTTTAGGATTCTGAGAGAAATCACTGAGATTTATCAGAAAGCACATGCTTTACCAAATAACAGCATGCTGACACAAATGACAACAGAGACATAAAGTGTATTTTATCCAACACCTAATTGTATATTCTCTAGAGACCCAGGACAAAAAAAAAGACCAATAGCTAGCACAGAAATAGCAAATAAGAACTGCTTTTGCCCTACACTGGTCTTATACTCTCAAAAAATGGCAGAATAACAGCCTAATGCAATTGCTTATTAAAATGGAAATATATGCACTTGGGGCCTGATCCTGAAAATTCTTACTCAAGTGATTAATCCTTACTTATTGGAGTACTCCTGTTGAATCAATGGCTTCCGTGAGTCTGCAGGATCAGGCGGTTTGTTGTCTCCCATTTGGAATATTGCCTGGAACTTGGATCATGATTATTACAGTTACTCAGTAAAAGGGATTACTGAATATGTGATCTCCAGATCATGAAAGTCAAACTTTATTTTGTCTTGGCTGTACTAGCTGGCCCATCTCTGTCCTTCCTCCCCAGGAAGGCCAGGCTGCTGGTGGGAAAGAAATTGTACAGTAAACAAATTCTAAGGACTTGAAATGGCCTTAGATATTGAGAGGGAGGACCCTGGGCACTTCATCCCAGGTAACAAGGGGTCTCTGATCCTGTATACCATCCCCATTACTCCTGGATTCCACAAAAGTCACTCCACAGGTCAGGGGATTGACACACTGTGGATGTATGTGTGTATATTGTATGTTATTTTATATAATGGACCAACCACTATGTTCAATGGTCCTCCCTCAGAGACAAATAGAACCTGTTGGCTTTTAGAGGTTCTGAGGTACTACAGTCCTGCTAATTGTCTGTTTCTTCTATTGATGCTGTGGGAAATTATCATTCGTTATCTCAACAACTAATAGCTCTTAACTTCCTCTTGTCTGCATATGCCTAATGTAACTGTGGATTTTTTTTATCATTATATAAGTTTCTACTCTGTATTGTCTTCTACTGAGTTCTTTGCCTCAATAGTATCTTGTGGCAATGAGTTCCACAGTTTAATTATGTTTTTGTGTTAAAATTACTTTTATCAGTTTAAAACTGTTTCATTTTAATTTCACTGGTAATCTCTTGAGATGGGATATGAAACACCATATCTATGAATCCCAGCCTTTGACCTGGGAATACACAGCACACAGAAGTCTGGTTTAGGCATCAGGCTGCAACTTTTATCACACTGAATTGACACTGGCATGAACTGTACCTCAAAGCTTACCTGCAAAACAAAGATTCAGCATGGGAGAACATAGAGACAGGCATCCTCTGATCTCACTGCATCATCAGCTGCTGGGATTTCCCTCCCTCTTCTTCCCACTGCTGAAGGAATGAGTAGAGAGGTGAAAAGTGTGATTAACCCCCCCATATTTACTATTTACTCCTCTGTAACAAACCTGGCCAGAAGTGTCTTGAGTCCCATGCTCACATTTACCTTACAAGTAGGCCTACTGACATATGCCCTACCCTGGATATGGGCCTCAAAGTCTTAGCTATTTTAATGCCTCATGACAAGACAAGCCTCCAAGGTGTGAAAAGAATGTCAAAAAGCCCTCAGTGCATTAGCCAATTTTGCACAGAGAAATTTTTTTCCTGAGAAAACTAATCAATTTTTTAAAAAATACAAGAATTTTCAATGGAACAAGAATTTATTTTTGCAAAAAATTTCACAAATGTACCTCTCCTTTTCTGACCAGTTCTACTTCCTAACCAGCATGAAAGGTGATTTGGCATGCCGAAAGGCCCAGCTCTGCCATCCCTCATAACTAGGACTTGCCAAAAAATGTAGACAGAATAGTTTTTCATCAGAAAAATAAGTTTTATTTTCTAATCATTTTCTGGGACTGTCAATTTTGAAGAAATTTTTGACTGGAAAAAGCCTAAATGAATTGTTTTGACTCTCATTTTGATAGGGTCAAAATGTTTAGTTAAAAATATTTCAAACCTGTTTAATATTATATGAAATATTTGTAATACGGTATAAGTCAAAACAAAATATATCTACTGTATTGAAATGAAATGTTGGTATTTTATCAAAACATAACAAACCACTGTCAAAACTGAAAGCTTTCAGAACTTTTGTTCCATGGGAAATTGCAAAGTATTGGCTTTTTCATTCCATTTACAATTATTATTTTTTATTTCAAATTTTTCCACAAAACAGAAACTCTGACTTCAGACCAGCTCTACTCATAACCAACAGCTTTCAAGGAGAGTGGCTGCCCAAACATTAGCCAGGATGACTCTCAGGCCCATTGGAAACTTAAGTGTGAACACGTCTGATACTGGTTGGCCACCTCCCTCAAACTGGCCTACCAGGCACGAGAAGAGGAATGCCAACATCCCACTCCACCCCGTACCCTGATTCCTTCCTGCAACACATGCTGATTCAGAATGATGAAGGAAGTGGTGGGAGTATTCACTAGTGACAGGAGGGACAAATGCTCATCTTCCTTCCCTACTGTCCCAAACAGGACCTCGGAGAATCCCTGCTCAGGGTTGTGGGGGGCATATGGATGCATATGAAATAGCTTGGAACACACCTGAATACATTCACTTGTCTAATTTTGTTATTAACATTTTATGTTTCAGATTCCCTCCATATGTAAGGGGAAAATATTTTTATTTTGTTAATATTAGAAGTGTTATAGATATTTTTGAGTTTAGTACTGGGAGAAAAAAATACTTTATAATTGGATCCCTCTGAGTTGGTGACTGGAAGAATCACTTTTTTTGTTTGACTTGTAAAGGTTTACTTTCAAATCTAACCAAGAATCTTATCTACAAAGCCTACATGCTAGTTCTACCAACCAAAAGAACTTCTGATTTTTCTAGCAGGCCGTAGCACAACATCCTGAAAAATGTGAGCAACTCCACACTACTTGCCAATATGCGACTCTACACAGAGGAAATTAATCTTCTCCGCCAAACTTTTGTAAAGGGTTGCAGATATGTTTTTGTCTCTTGTTTATTATTTCGTATTCATTTGTGTGATATCTTTTGCAAGCATCAAGGAGTATTACAGTACTGGGGTGAAATCCAAGTGTCACAAGATGATACAGGCTCATTACAAGGAAAGGGGCCAGTGCACCTGTGACTAATCAGCTCACTCCAATTGAGCTTGTAAAAGAGCACCTGGGCCCTGGTGGAACAGAGTTTTGATGAGTCAGAGCTGCCTGAGAGCACTGATTGGTAGAGGCAGAGAAGGGCAGGTAAGCGCTGTGTGAAGAGGAAAGGGGATGCCCAGGGAGGGGAAGCAGAAGAGGAGAGCTGAGCTGGTACAGAAGGCCATTGGGAAGAGCAAAAGGTTGCTGTGGAGGACTGGCCAGGGCTAGGGAACCCCTGTTGTGTTAAAGGAGAAAGCTTGTACAGTGGCCCTAGGGAGAAAGGAAAAAGCCAGCCAGCTTAGGAGAAAGTAAGCTCAAAATGAGTATTGATGCTGGAAGGTGGATCCCAAGAGCAGGGGTAGGAGTCACAGGTAGGGAGCCATGAGTGAGTGGAACCCAGTGGGAAGCCCCCTTTGCAGCAAGTCTTAGTGGAGAGCTTTTGGACTCTGAGCCTGGAGCAAGGAGTTGGCCCTGGAGGGATGTTCCCTGAGCAGCGCTGGACTCACAGGCAGGAAAGCTTGGCTAAGTGGAACACGAAGGGGAGTTCTGTTGCAGGAGAGACCTGACTTGTGGCTACAAGACTTTTGAGAGAAAAGCAGGTCTTGAAACTCTCTGGTAGGAAGCCTGTAATGTGGCACTTTGGCACAGGAGCTAAAGGAACTGGGACAAAGCAGCTAATGTCTCTTAAGGGAGGGACCTGGGAATAGTGACCTTTTAAAGAAAAGATTGAAAAGATGCTGTGTTGTAATCCTGCTTTCCTATCAGGATTTTAGAAGAATTGTTTTTACTATGAGGGATCTGTGGATTGTGGCACTTGTATTAATAAAAGGGTTTGAAATTGCCACTAAGACAGACATTATTCCTTTTGATGGGGAAACTGAGGCAGGAGTGTATATTGCAGCATAGCCTGCTGCAGGCAGGTGCCCCAGGTGGGGTCACCCTATCACATAGAGCTCCATTGAAAGACAATGACAAAACTCCCATTATCTTCAGTGGGGCCAGGATTTCACGTCTTGAACTGTATCATTCCACCTGTCTGCTAAAAAGTGTTGGTATTACTTTTTTTAACAGGTGTTTTTCCATGGAATTTACCCTGGAAGGCAGGAAACACCTCCCCAAGTGGTAGAATTTTAAGGTTTCAGCTTGAAAGTCCTATGTGAAATAGATGTCCTAATTACATACATGAGCATTAATTGCAATATATCATAAAAATACCACCTGTTAAAAATTGTGTAAGAGCTGGTGATGAATTCTAACAAATTCTATGAATTCTAACAAAACCATACCAAGTGTATGAGAGAGGCAGGTACACACATAAAATTTGTATGTTCTAGAACATGAACTGCCTGAAAGAGAATAAATGAAAAACTTGGTCAAAGGAAATGGATCTGAAATTTTTAATTAAGTACAGCAGCAAAACCCTGTCTTCAACAACCCACCAATTAAATATTGGGTGTTGCGTTTGGACCAAATCTGTTCCTGGACTCTACCCATGGATGGTTAGGTGCTAGGTGTCCAGTGGTGGGGAAAAAATCTAAAGAAGTGACATGTTAGCGCAAATCATTCATTACCCACACTCTGCCAGGGGACCTGGAGAGGCTCTTAAAAATATAATCCTAAATGGCAGGCAAGTCTGTTGTTACTGCCACTTATCATCCATTTTATGAATTCTCCCAAAAGAGCTTTGCCACCCTGTTGCATGGTGTCTGGGCTGCTGATACAACTGTTGCTTTTACTGTTTAATAACTCATTTTACAGTTATTTCCCCCTTTTGTCTGAAAACCCCAATTGCAGTATTGCATTTAAGCAGGGATAGTTCCTATCCTGCCCTGAACAAAATCAACACATCTTAAGTTTAGAGTAAATTATTCCTTCCTGGGGTTATGGCTTTATTGGTAATTCAAATGTGCAAAACAACCTGCAAAATGTAAACCTCAGACTTGAGCTTCCTCCCAAGCTTGGCTGCTCCCAGCGTTTCCTAGCAGAATCTTCTCAGTCTGGTTCTTAATGCTCAAAGAGCAAATCTCCCCTTTCTTAAATCTAGGGTGGTTATACCTGCGGTAAAGAGAGAATGAGAGTCAATCTCCCTGCAGGAGATTTCCAGCCCCTGCTTACAGGGTGGGTCAGTAGAACAACCATCTGAACTTTAAAAAGGCAGAGCAGTAAGACCTAATGGAGGAGTTAAACCTTTAAAAGGAGTTAAAAGGATATGACATTTGAAAAGCTGGTGCCAATTTCTTGTTTACTTTTGAATTTATTACTGCTGAAGTGCTATTTTTTTGTTACAGTCCGTAGGTCTGAGGGAAAATGCATACAGTCTCCTTTTAACAGCATGAATGTGGACAAGGTGAATAATAACTAACCCAAACTACCAAATATGTTTATCGAATTAAAATTCTATAGAAAATGCCCCAAACCCATGTAATGTTATAGTAACAAATACGTTTGTAAAGATACATATAGCGTATCCAGCTACTTCCCTAGCAGGGCTGTGTCTGAAGGGGCTAGAATTTTCATTTGAACTAGTCTTAATTTTAGCCATTATCGGAATGAATTAATTCAGCTGAGTAATGAGTTGTACTAAAATCATTTCCTTTGGGGAAAACCACATCCTCCTTTGAAGCTAAAACAGGAAGCAGCTAAAGGAAAGAACAATTCAGGAAATGTGGAGTTCTGGAATAAAATGTGATCTACTCTGGAGTGTTGCAGGAACCGGTAGACTTTCAATTATAAACTTCAGCCACCAAATTCCTAAAGTTATCTGGGCTGTACCCTGTGGATTTGAGGATGGCATTTGCACAGCTTTATGAAATCTAAAGAGAAGTTGTACTAATCAATAGAACTCATGTCAGTAGATAATGTTTAAAAAAAAAAAATGTGTTAGAGTCCGGTCAGGTCACAGCTGTCACACCTTTGTGTCAATATTTTTCTCATTTCAACAACTAACACTTGTGTCAGGTTTATTAATTGTCACAGGCTGAAATCTGTTTATGGCCAAATTAGCACAAATCTCTCAGGAAAACTTTAATGAGCAGTGCCTTGTAAGTACTAAATACTAATAGTGACTGTTAATATGTGTACAGATTCATGTGAGTGAATCCAAAATGAAATACTGAAGAATGAAGTGCTAAAAATGTGATAGATTTTTAAGGCCAGAAGGGACAATTATGATGATGTGCTCTGACATTACACAGTACAGAGAATCTTGCCCAGTAATGTCTGTATTAAATCCATAACTTCTGTTTGACCTACAGAATCTCTTTTGAGAAAGCTATTCAGTTTTGTTTAGACTTCAAGTGACGGAGAATCTACTATATCCCTAGGCAAGTTGTTCCAATGGTTAATTTCCATTAATTCAAATATAATATGAGATACAGTTACTAGCTGGATCATGTGATGCTTGCTGATCAAAGTGGTTATTAAATTCACTATAGAAAAGTGCAGTGTAGAAATAGCTATCCATTACATTCTTAAAAGAACCAGGAGGCTAAAATCTAACTGAGCAATGCATCGCGGTAATAGGCCTCAGTGATCTCTTCAAAGGTCTCATCCAGAATTTGGGCAATGCGCTTGCGCAGGTTTCTCGGGATAGCCACTGTGGTCCTTGTCCCAGTAAGGCTAACTTGTCCGTGCCACTGTGCTGTGAGGGGCAGGAGGACCATTGCTGCACACAGGCAAGCTGCATATGGGCCAGGGTGGAAGCCGCATTGCAGTAGAAGACCCTCTCTTGCTTCCCAGGTTACCCTCAGCACCGAGATATATTCCAGGACAAACTCCTGTGGAAAATGTGGGGACAGTGTTCAGTATAGGGGCCCCCTGCTGCTCTTGGCTCTCCCCAAGGCACAGAAACCCAGAGGACAGTACAGCCGTGAAACAATCAGTCATGCTTGACCCTGTGTTTACTCACCATTTTGGGGCTCCCGTGGGTTGGGTGGTTTGGGGCTCCCATGCACTCACTTTGGGATGGGCAAATTATGCTATTGTGTAGATTGTGCTTGCCCTTAAGTATGGGGGAATCATTGCTCTGTCTGGTGTGAACAATGCTGTCTCTGTTAAGTGTTGCATTTTGCCTTTACAGATCCAACCTTTAGATCTCAGCCGTCCGTGTTATCACCGGCCAAAAAGACTCCAAAGAATCAGAAAGAGGCCACATAGAAGGAAGGAAGACATGTTGTGTGAAGTAATGCAGCATTCAAGTAATGAAAATCAAAAAGTGCAGGAGTGGCGTGACAGTGAAAGGAGGATCTGCCAGCGTGGTGCTCCGGCAGTAAAGCACGGATCGGCTGATAAGCATAATGGAGTGCCAAGTGGACTCTATCCAGGCGCTTGTAACCATGCAAAATTCCATGTCCCAAAATTCCATGTCCTAAAATTCTCTTTCCCTTGTGCCCCCATGTCACCTCCAACCCATTTCCCCCAACATCTGGGTTCTTACCGCCACCAGCTGCCTCCAACACCTGTAGCTTCACCACAGAACCCTGAAAATTACGACCATTACCCACTGCACTCAACCCCCATCACCATGCAGTATAACCATCCTGAAGTGCAGTGCTCATTACACAGCACTCCAGACAGGAAGGCATGTTACCCAGAGTCACAATTCTTTTGAGCAGGATGCGATTAATGGCCCTGCAAACTTAGAATCATAGAATATAAGGGTTGGAAGGGACCCCAGAAGGTCATCTAGTCCAACCCCCTGCTCGAAGCAGGACCAATTCCCAGTTAAATCATCCCAGCCAGGGCTTTGTCAAGCCTGACCTTAAAAACCTCTAAGGAAGGAGATTCTACCACCTCCCTAGGTAACGCATTCCAGTGTTTCACCACCCTCTTAGTGAAAAAGTTTTTCCTAATATCCAATCTAAACCTCCCCCACTGCAGCTTGAGACCATTACTCCTCGTTCTGTCATCTGATACCATTGAGAACAGTCTAGAGCCATCCTCTTTGGAACCCCCTTTCAGGTAGTTGAAAGCAGCTATCAAATCCCCCCTCATTCTTCTCTTCTGCAGGCTAAAGAATCCCAGCTCCCTCAGCCTCTCCTCATAACTCATGTGTTCCAGACCCCTAATCATTTTTGTTGCCCTTTGCTGGACTCTCTCCAATTTATCCACATCCTTCTTGAAGTGTGGGGCCCAAAACTGGACACAGTACTCCAGATGAGGCCTCACCAATGTCGAATAGAGGGGAACGATCACGTCCCTCGATCTGCTCGCTATGCCCCTACTTATACATCCCAAAATGCCATTGGCCTTCTTGGCAACAAGGGCACACTGCTGACTCATATCCAGCTTCTCGTCCACTGTCACCCCTAGGTCCTTTTCCGCAGAACTGCTGCCTAGCCATTCGGTCCCTAGTCTGTAGCTGTGCATTGGGTTCTCCCGTCCTAAGTGCAGGACCCTGCACTTATCCTTATTGAACCTCATCAGATTTCTTTTGGCCCAATCCTCCAATTTGTCTAGGTCCTTCTGTATCCTATCCCTCCCCTCCAGCGTATCTACCACTCCTCCCAGTTTAGTATCATCCGCAAATTTGCTGAGAGTGCAATCCACACCATCCTCCAGATCATTTATGAAGATATTGAACAAAACCGGCCCCAGGACCGACCCTTGGGGCACTCCACTTGATACCGGCTGCCAACTAGACATGGAGCCATTGATAACTACCCGTTGAGCCCGACAATCTAGCCAGCTTTCTACCCACCTTGTAGTGCATTCATCCAGCCCATACTTCCTTAACTTGCTGACAAGAATACTGTGGGAGACCGTGTCAAAAGCTTTGCTAAAGTCAAGAAACAATACATCCACTGCTTTCCCTTCATCCACAGAACCAGTAATCTCGTCATAGAAGGCAATTAGATTAGTCAGGCATGAACTTGCATTAACACGATTCCAACGGTCAACTTTCCCACTCCAAGCTGGTTAGCGACTGATTGGTAGCTGTCTGGAGTGACGAAGCTTCCAGATTGCAATAGCCACCCACTTCTCCATAGTCAGGGCAGCTCTCAATCTCGTGTCCTTGTGCCGCAGGGTGGGGGCGAACTCCTCATACAGTCCCATGAAAGTGGCTTTTCTCATCTGAAAGTTCTGCAGCCACTGCTCGTCATCCCAGACTTGCATGACCATGTGATCCCACCACTCAGTGTTTGTTTCCTGAGCCCAGAAGCGGCATTCCATGGTGGTGAGCGTGTCTGTGAATGCCACAAGCAAACTCGTATCATATGCGTTACTCGAGTCGATATCGCCGTTGGAGCCCTCACTGTCACTTTGTTGGATCATATTAAAGAAGTTCTGTATTAAAATCACAAATGAGTTTGATTCCCCATAGTTTAAATTCCAGGGTATTACTAATTAAGAGGTCTCTTGGTTTTTGCTACAGTTTCTCTCCCTCTATGTGTGAAACTTGCAAGCTGCTAATTGTGTTAGTACATTCTAAGACAGAGTCTGTTCTCAAAGCAATTCACAGAGAGAGAGACTCAAAGCAATACTCTAACAACAGAAACAGCACCCAGAGACTCCCCGCCCTTTTGTTGTATTAACAATTGTGATTAAAATAGAGATAGAGGATGTATGTGGATGGATGCTTGGTGTGGATAATAACTGAATGATCAGGGAGGTGCCAGCCTAAGAATCCAGTGTCCATCGGCTGAAGAAGGCGTCAAGTGGAAATAACCAGAGGACCCCGCAGAGGGCAGACTGGAATCCACCCAACAGCCTCAAGAATGGGAGAACCAAAGAACAAGATAACATCTAGCAGCACGGAGCCATCAGGAATGTGCTATCTGCTGATTGATTCAGCAACAGCATGATGAAGCAATTCCCATAGACTGGTATAGGAATAAATTCCTATAAAAATAGACTCTAAAAAGTGAGAACTTTGGGGTTTGATTCTGCAAATCAACTTCCAGGAGCATCAGATGAGCATCTGACAAGGCCCTGCTTCCTCCTCATGTCCAGGCCACCTGGCCAGTGGCTTGGCATGAGCAACTCTAAGGCTGGTAACTATGATAACAACCTTGCAGAACCTGTGTGTGTGTGTTTGTATGAATGAATGTGTGAATAAATATGAGATTGAATGGAATGTTATAGCTATAACTAACTGCTTATTATGATTCTTTCTGTATTCACAATAAATGTGGTATTTTGCCTTTTCCCCTTTAATAAGATCCTGCTGGTTTTTATTTTATTGGTATAACAACTTTGGATCATAAAAAATAACTCGACTGCCAAATGTGACGTTGTCATAAATATAAAGGGAAGGGTAAACCCCTTTGAAATCCCTCCTGGCCAGGGGAAAGCTCCTCCCACCTGTAAAGGGTTAGGAAGCTAAAGGTAACCTCGCTGGCACCTGACCAAAATGACCAATGAGGAAACAAGATACTTTCAAAAGCTGGGAGGAGGGAGAGAAACAAAGGGTCTGTGTGTCTGTCTATATTCTGTTTTTGCCGGGGATAGACCATAATGGAGTCTTAGAACTTTTAGTAAGTAATCTAGCTATGTACGTGTTAGATTATGATTTCTTTAAATGGCTGAGAAAAGAACTGTGCTGAATAGAATAACTATTTCTGTCTGTATCTTTTTTGTAACTTAAGGTTTTGCCTAGAGGGGTTCTCTATGTTTTGAATCTAATTACCCTGTAAGGTATCTACCGTCCTGATTTTACAGGGGGGATTTCTTTATTTCTATTTACTTCTATTTTTATTAAAAGTCGTCTTGTAAGAAAACTGAATGCTTTTTCATTGTTCTCAGATCCAAGGGTTTGGGTCTGTGGTCACCTATGCAAATTGGTGAGGCTTTTTATCCAACATTTCCCTGGAAAGGGGTGTGTGTGTAAGTGTTGGGAGGATTGTTCATTGTTCTTAAGATCCAAGGGTCTGGGTCTGTAGTCACCTAGGCAAATTGGTGAGGCTTTTTACTAAACCTTGTCCAGGAAGTGGGGTGCAAGGTTTTGGGAAGTATTTTGGGGGGAAAGACGTGTCCAAACAGCTCTTCCCCAGTAACCAGTATTAGTTTGGTGGTGGTAGCGGCCAACCCAAGGACAAAGGGTGGAATATTTTGTACCTTGGGGAAGTTTTGACCTAAGCTGGTAAAGATAAGCTTAGGAGGTTTTTCATGCAGGTCCCCACATCTGTACCCTAGAGTTCAGAGTGGGGGAGGAA
The DNA here is from genome assembly GCF_965140235.1 of Caretta caretta. Classification (NCBI taxonomy): domain Eukaryota; kingdom Metazoa; phylum Chordata; order Testudines; family Cheloniidae; genus Caretta; species Caretta caretta. The sequence continues at coordinate 80,212,845 of NC_134211.1, forward strand.
CCTTGACAGACGTGCTGATGAAACTCGTCAGCATACTCCTCAGCAGTTTGGGCTCCATTCCCGCGGACCGAAAGGGAAGACAGAGTGCGCAGTACAAAAAACTTTGAAAGATGGTGCCAAATGTGTAGGGAAGCACAGGGATTGCTGGGATGCGAACCGATGCATCACGGGACGTTGGGACAGGACCCAGAATGCCCCCAACCCCTGCCCACAAGCCATGGCGCAAGAATGGGAAGAGGTGCTCTGTGGGATAGCTGCCCACAATGCACCACTCCCAATGCCACTGCAAGTGCCGCAAATGTGGCCACACCAGTGCACTTGCAGCTGTCAGTGTGGACAGATTGCAGCGCTTTTCCTACTGCACTCTCCAAAGGGGGGTTTAACTCAAAGAGCTCTACATCTGCAAGTGTAGCCATGCCCTAAGAAACTGCTCCATTTGGTCTTGGTTCCTCCTGCATTCAGAGAAGCAGAACTTTGTACATTCACTTATAAATAAACAAGATAGAATCAAAGAAAATACTAAGCTCCATCAATTTCTACTTCCAACTGGAACATCCCCTATGCCCTGAAATTTGACCAGCTACTGTGGTGAAAATGGGGCAAAATATTACTGTCTTTCTAGGCAGTAAAGCAGCAGCAATTAACAGAAGTCCATTAAATGAATATTTCTGAGTGGTGAATGAAACTGATAGGCATGACATATGAATTCAATATGGTCCCAAACTGTGTGCATGGAAAATGCAATGTAAACAGGAATATGAAAAAGGCTATAATCATGTGTAGCTGGTGGCTGGAAATATGAGAACTGAAATTCCCACTCCATTCCAAGCAGGTAAAAAATTTCTAAAACTCTTGTCCATCAAAAGTCAGAGGACTAAATTTGTCCCTCATGTAACTCATCGTCCAGCAGGCTCATTCATATCCAGCTGCTGGATGGCAAAACACAAGTTAAAGGATTGAACAATAAATAAAAGAGCTATAACACAACTAATAATAAACTCCCCAATTGGTGACTACAGCTGTGGCAAATACTTGACTGTAATCTTCCACAATACATTCATTTAAAATCCTAGTAATAAAGTAATTCCCAAATAGTATAAAATACATAGTGTTAATATACGAGTACAATGAGATTTTTGCACTACAGTTTGGTTCACTAAACCAAATATGAATAACAGTTTTTTGAAAAACTCCTGGACCAGATCCTTAGCTGGTCTAAATCAGCATAGCTCCACTGTCTTCACTGGAATGATATGTATTTATGACAGATGAAGATCTGGAGCTAAGATCTGGATAAGTCATGACCGGAAAGACAGAGCTAAATACATTAAATAAATTGTTCATGTTAGATAGTTCAGCTGGCTATACTCCTCTGGATACTTTTTGAGGTATCAATGTTCTACACAGACAGTGTCCCGAACAGTACTGGTAATCAATTTGCCATCTTCTGCCCCTCCTGGGCTCCTCTTCTGTTCCATTTTTCTACAAGAGTAGAGGTCCCAGGGCTTCTCCCTGAAGTCTTTTAACAAAACTAAAAAAAAAAGCCACAAGCTACAGTGAAAACAACACTGACCCCTTCTCTGGGCTTGAACTCTTAAACAATCCTATGTTCTCCCTGGTCTCTATTCATATACAGAATGCTGACTCTCAGGGACTACCTCCCTGAAGTCTTGCCTTGTTTGGTTCTTCAACTCACGTTTATCCCGAGGCTTTCTGCCTGTGGGCTGGCCTTCTCTGAGGCCCACTTTAAATGCTCCCATTAACTCTGCTACCCTCTCCCAGGAGGGTCAGGGTATAAACTCCCTTCAGAAGCTCTTCTGGTCTCTCTGATCCAGAAAGAGACTACAGGATTCTCTCCTTGAAATGCTCTGCAACTCTGTGATTCCTTCCTTCATAGAAACCACCCAGCTCCTTTCACAGCTGGGGCTTATCTTTAATTGGGCTTGGCCCACCCTCCAAGTGCAAGTAAGTGTATTAACTGGCTTCTCAGGCCCACATTAACAATTGCACCACTTGTGTGGGGTAAACACCCCATCACAGGGGCAAGAGGCTCCCAAACAACTTCAGGAGGCATCACAGCACCCTTAGCAGGTGAAGTTTTAATGTCTAACCAATTCAAAACAAAATATGTCGATTCAGTTCAGCAAAAGAAATTTGATTTGGGAATGTCAAAACATCAAATTTTGAAAGACAACATTTCTGTATTTTTGAACAGAATGAAAAGTTCTAAAAAGGAGTGGTGAAAAAATTCACTATTTCAACTTTTTATCTCAATTCAGGAAAACCCAGATGGCCAAATATTGGAATTTCCTGCTGGATGGAAGCTCAACTTTTGCTCAGCTTTACTGATAACAAACACAGTAATTCCTTACCAATTTTGCATAGCTGTGTAAAATACTACCATTTTGTTTTCTTCCTGTTTTACACTCTCTGGTCTCTTTCCCTCTGTAAATGACTGTGATGCTGGCAGATCAGGTGCCAGATCATGCCCATTTCTCAACTGAACCGTGAGAGATACATAGCAGGAATCAGTTTGCCTCACCTGTGTTAGTATTATTAAAATAGTTATTAGAATTATAAGACTTTAGACTTTATTTAATTCTTGTGAGTTGCTGCATGCATTAATCTTACTTGCAATATGGGATACAGATGTTATAAGCTAATATTTGAGCGGTTGCATTGTGAACCTCTGTTACTATGTAAATCACCAGACAGGACAGAGATGTTAATTAGTTTGAAAGGGTGATCTTCAACAGAAGGTATGATGCCCTTCCCAAAAGGAAAGGTCCATTGATAGCAGATGGACTATTGTGGGATGTTGCAGCTGGAATTTCCCTACATACCTATGTTCTGCTCTTATTCCCATGAAGATGAGTCATGCAAGTGGACTCCTCCCATCAGCTGACCTTCTAACTCCCAGCACAGGGCAGGAGGGGAATAAAACCCCTGACAAGAAGGAACTGATTGTCCAGCACAGTCCAAGTAGCATAGAGATAAAGTATTTCTAGCATAAGCAAGATATCCCAGCTGCTTAGCCTGGACATAGAGAGCTTGCTGACTGTAGAAGTTTCTATTACACAAATAGGTACATCATTACATTTCAAAGGGATCTGTTTACCTTGCAAATAGGAAAAGGAAACCAGAGAGTTATTTAATAAATCTTCAGTGTATTATATGATTGTCCTTGATGTGAGATCTAAGGCACAATTGATTTGGGATAAGTGACTTGTCCTTTGGGACTGGGAATAAGCTGAGTATTGCTGTGATTCTTGGTATAAGGGGCCAGCTATCATAAGGATATGCTCATCTGGGTGGCGAGATAAATTGGAGTACCCAAAGGGACTGTCTATAACTCCATGTTAAGGCTATTATAATGTCTGAGGAGTTAATAGTTGATGATGATTCTAAGTATAGAATTCACAAGCAATCTGAGGTTGTGCACTTGTTCCTAACAGTCTGGTACTCACGCTCTTGAGACATTGAAAGGGCTCGCAGTGTCTTTAGTTCAATAATATGATACACCTCATAAAGACATTTGGCCTCCAGTCTGATTCCTACTTTATGGTGTTTTTTCCCAGCCTCAATCCCACTGATTTCTTGAAAATTACAGGACATTGTATTGAGATCCAACCCCTGATTCAGTCTGAGTTGCCACTGGCAGCTCTATCTTCTCTTTGCAGAGATGGACTGGATCTGTCTGATGCTGAAAATGGCTGCCAGTTTTGTAGAACTCACTACTGATGGGCAGGAGCTTCCAATTTCTAACTAAGTGTACATGCAGGAATCTCTGCTCTTAATGGAGCCTTTCTCACCAGCTTCAAAACAGCTGCATATTTAACAACTTCCTATACTTTTTAGTATAGTGAAATACTTGTTTGCAGTCACTCAAGCCTCTAAACTGCCACCTTGCCTGGGAATGTTTCCATATCAACTCAGAACAAAGTAGAAATAGCAGGTGTAATTACAGCAATAAGATTTTTGGCTGAGCACCAAAAAAACAACTTTTTAATAAAAAGGGCATTACTCAAGGTGCAGGGCTGTGAAGAATCATTTTCACTTTCAGGGAATGTTGTCACAAATCCCAGTTTCCCCAATATTAACAGAAAATATACCTTAACTTCTTTATATCACATCAATCACTATCGTGGACCCAATAGCCATAGTAATACATTTACAAAAGCTCTTTCTGAAACATCTGTATCAGAAGGACTTAAACTGTGTTCAGCTGAGCATGTCTGCTTTGTCTGAAACAATTCAAATTCAGGAAACTGGTCAATACCATTATTTCTCTCGTTCACTGACAGATCTTCTCTCCTACAAGCTTTCACTGAAAACTTGAGAGAAAATGTTCTTATCTTATGATAAGGCATTTGATTTTGCACATTGGGTATCTAGTTTGCCCCCTTAGTCCACCTGTTCTCCAATACTAAAAAATCCTACTTGAATACAATGGACCAAAGGGTTTGGGTATTATCTATCTAGTTTAAACACTTTAAAACACTAAACTATTAACCCATCAATGATGGACTCAGTGGATTCCCATCTTAGATTTATTTCAATAACTTTACTGATTCCATGTTAACAATTTAGCTGCATCTGTCTCTGAACTCAGTGGGGGCAGAGTATCCGAATCTGGACCACACACATGAAAGGAGCCAAATGCTTTCACTTCAGTCAACAGGAGTGTGAGTACATGTAAGGTTTCTAAATTAATTATATAGAGGGAAGATGACTGAACAGTTCAAGACTCTCAGCTTTCCCTTCTTGATAGTCTTGAAACTGCCTAGAACACTGTAAGTAGCATCATAAACAAACAATAGATAATAGTTTGTCTTCGGTGAGGTTCTACCAGGTTCTTCGGCCCAGAAAACATATGTTTCCATGATTCCCTGCAGCATCTTACAGTATTTCATAAGGTCCAATTTTCAAGTTTCTCTGCATTGATCAATAGAACTACATTCTTCTTCCTTTAGCATAAGAAAGCAGATTCATCTTGGTGATGAATTGGTGATATTTTGTACAAATGCATATTTCATACTTTTCTAACTGACTGCTAAAATGTGTGGATTATAGTTTAATCATACAATTTAAATTATCTGTTTTTCCATTAAGTTATTAGAGGGGATCTGGAATGAAACCTACTGTAAAGCAATGTATTCTGACATACCTCAGGCTGAAATGTATTATGGTTTTAAATGCATTCTTCATGCTCATTTACTTCATTTTTGTAATTTAACATTTATTTTGAGTATTCCCATTTGACATCTATAACTATCAGCTAACAATTGTTTACAATATAGGGCATATAAATAAAATTAGCTATATTTGCTCTATATAGGTTTTTCTGAGTTATTTCAAAGCACTTGTAAGACATGCACAGTTAATATTGAAGTCCCATCCCTCAGTCAATATCCTAAAAATTTCAATGTGAGCTAGCACATTTAAACTCTGTCAATTAACAACAATGAATACTGGGCCCAAACCCATATATTTGAGATTGTTAATACAGGTAACAGAGTATAATTGGAACATTTCTTGGTGTGAAATGGTGATGTCTTCTTTTTTAGTCCCTTGTACCTGTAAATCATAGCAGATAACACATCTTAAAACGGAAGTGACAGGACTGACGAGTGAATTCACACAGGCTTAGTGTAACTCTTCACACTATACTCCATCAAGTGTTGCAATATATGTCAATTAATATTGCTTCTTTACCTTAAAGTGGTTTGAACACATTCTGTTCCTTCAAATTTATTTTGAGAATTCTGTCCTATAAAAGAAATAATAATCTGAGAAGTATCAATTGTCTTTTTACATTTTTAGCACCAGATAACTTACACAGGTGTCACTTCTGAGCTTTTCCAAAATAGAATTTCTATAATAGGTGCAATAAAGATGAACCACACTGTCCTTTTTAATTTTAAACAAGACTACACTTGCACTTCAAACATCTAGTAAAAACAAGTAATTTTAAAGTATTTTATATAATCCTTTAAAATTACTTTCTTTTGAGCTTCAAACTGATATTCACCAATCACTAGATTAGCGAAGCATGAATTGCAGTAAAAACCTCAAACACTCCATAACTGACACATAAAATATCTCAGCAAAGCTTTAATAGAGTGTTGCAGTTAGGTCCCCTCTTACTCATTTTTTCTCTCTCTCTTAAAGTCATACTACAAAATACTTATTAGAATTCTAAGAAGAATAATTAAACAAGACAAACTATATTGCCAAAATAAATGAACATAATACATTATCCTTGATTTACTAGTTATTTGCAACTTCCTTATATGCCAAATTAATGAATACATACCCACCATAAAATTCAGCCTATAGCAAGGGGCCAGCACAAGGTCTATGCAGGCATTTAAATTCCACTTAAGGCCTCAAAAGAGAATTTAAGTGGTGCATAGTCTTGTTCTGTACAAGGGTAAATTTTAACCCGAGCCATTAGTGAATTAGTTATGTTCTACTCCAAATCTGTTTCATGCCATTATGTTATTTTCTGTACTGCTTTTTTCCTTGTTTGTGAAAATTATTTTTTACAAAATGTTGAGAGGAAAGTACAGCTCCTATAACCATCGAATTGTTGGGAATTAACTTTAAAGAGCAAGTTGGAACCACCCACCTGGCTTAAATGATGAGAAACTTGGGAGTCACTCTGAGCTACATAAGAGGTTTGGCATTATAATTTATGTTAGTGTTAAATCAGCGCTACACAGACATTCCCAATTTATGGCAACAAAGACAAATTATCAGCACCCAAAAGGCTATGCTTATCTCCTGACTTCTATTGGAAGCACACAAAAGCCAATCTGTAGCCATCTGAAAATGTGCAGCCTGTAGAGACTACAGGTCCTAACATGTGATATCTCATGATCCAAGTGGCTTCTGTCTCATCTTGAGCTGAGTAGCCTTTGCATGTTGGGACTCACCATTTCTATGGGCCATACCTTTGTATTAGAGATGAGGATGGCCAGAGGTTATGTTTGGTCCAGTGAATGCACTTTGACAGTTCCAGGTTTGTCGATGAGAAATTATAATAGTACAGAAGTAGTTCACAATAATGAATGCTGCAATGATTCATTATCTGTATCATACTAATACAACTTAAACTGATAGCAGGGCACTTAAAGTTTCTACATTAGTTCATTTTGTAGGCAATATTTAATTTGAAGTGTGTAATCTGTTTCAGTGTTTACTGTGCAGTTATTTATATTCTTGAGTGCTTATATACCCTAAAATATTGCTAACTTTTGCAGCTTGACCGGTACTGCAGTGGCATTTCTGTGTGGAAGGTATATAGTTTAGAGAGCTATAATGGTCTTTAAAAGGCTTCTTACAGTGAGATTACACTCACATAATCACCAGTAAACTGTTCAACATGTATTTAATGGAAATCCCTTGAAGTATTTGATACAGAACTGCTACTTTAAAAATATTTTCTCATACATTGATTTACTGTTCTAGGCTATTCTTTTTTGGTATTGAAATGAGTTTTCATAGCTATATGAATGGAATGTTTTTAGCTGAATTCTTGTATCATGAACTTTTGTTAAGATAGTCAGGCTTGAGAAGATACTGCCTTTTAAAATATTAATAGAATGTTATACTTCAATAAAGAAAGTATATGCTTAAAATGTAGGAAATTCTCAGTTAGGATTCAAACACTATCATATCCTCACAGAAATTACAGGTATCATATGATCTGGGGGCCCTCACCAACTGTCACAGAAAATGTAAGTCTGTCCTAGTTGAATTTATTAATTCTCAAAAGCATGTTCTTCAGTTGTATGGATGTATAGCCTGAGCATGTCCTTCTAACCTCTACTGGGCACAAAGGGATTTCTACTGCATATTAGGAGAGTGACAGGACAAATTAAGGGCCCTCTGAAATGCCATTAATCTGGCATCAAGGGAGGCATGTCATGTGAAGAGAGATGTCTGCTAAAAATTCTAGGCTGGATGGAAGGCCAGGAAGCTTCCTAAAATGAGTTATTCTCACTTCAATTTGTGGTTTTATTCCCCACAATTTGTTTCTCTCCCGCTATTTACTTCCTTGTTAAACATAGTTTGCCAATTGTTTGTATTATTACCCATGGTAGTTTAGCCTATATGATACTGCTGTAACAACCTCCCCAACCCTCATTCTCTTCACTGGACAAAGGAGCTGGTAGACATCCTAATGTAGCAAGCCAGCACCTATTTATCTTCAGCGTGGGCATAGAGCTGCCACCCCCCCTCCTTGTTTGCGTGGATCTGTTAGCCCCGACGTACATCCCAAATGAACACAGAGAAGTTCTGAGACCATTTATATAAAAGAATATTAGGCAAGGGAATAGGTACAGGCCAAAAAAAGGGGATTCAACAGCAAAAAAGAACTGTGTGGTGGTGTTTTTTAAAAAAAAAAAAAAAAAAGACAAACCTTCCCCCACCTCTGGATGTGCCCCAAACCTTCACCTCTATCCAAGGTCTCTAATCCCAAGGTGATGCATATAAATCTGCGATACTCTAGTCTGGTTCGGTAGCAGTTCAGTGGCTGCTCTGTCTGGCCCTCTGGCCCAGCTACTCCGCTTTCATCTGCCATCAGGACACACATGAGTCTGAGTCCAAAGTCTTCAAACCTAGTCCTGATCTATCAGTGTCCATCACAGTCCTGTTCCGCAGGCTCATGGACACACACCCAGAGTGACATAGTCCTTCTTTCCACTGAGAGCCCCCCACTCCTGTCAAGGTGTCACCCACCTCCCAACTTCCAGCTTCTCCTAGTTGCTCTGGAATCCTCTGGCTTCTTGCCTCTCTAGGTCATTGATCCTCCAGGACATGGCTGCTCACACTTAGGTGCCATCTGCTGGCTTATTACATTGTTAAGCGAAGCCACACTTTCACAAACCAAATTCTCATTAATCTCAGTGTGTAGATGAGATCAAGGACTGGTCCCACTTGGGGCCAGATTCCAATCCCTGGGAGCTGGATTCTTTTCCTTCTTGTATACTCCCATCCAGTACTTAATTAGTGCCAGGGCTGAGAACCGGTACCTCTAGGCTTGCTGCATCAGCGATGAATGTAAAAAAAATTGCTTGGCCCCAGCATCTCTTTCATTACAAATCAAGCACTGCCCTCAGTAGAACTGTTTACCAAATCCCACTTTCAGCACCAAACTCAGAGAAGGTGATGGTGCACAGGTGTAATTATGGCAGGATTTGCCCTGCAGAACCTGCAGACTGATATTACTTCAGAAGAACAAAACACAGCTTGACCCTCAGATTCCAGGTTTGCACATGGGGGGAACAGGGGACTTGTAAAATAAGTACACTTCATACACTTCAGTTATTGAGAAACAATAGGAGGGAACATCACAATGCCATTCTTAGAGTTCCTTTTAAGAGTAGACCCACCCTTTAAGTTTGTGTCTTTTCGTCCTTGTTTTTGACATTAGCCCAAATATCCTTGTAGCATCTTTCCTTCTTATTCCTCTTTAACATTTTTTAAAATTGAGGATGATCCTGAAGTTTGTTGTTTATTCTGAATATTTTTGTCTACATCTTTTTCAGTTCTATTCCATCTTTTCCTGTAATGAGTGTCTGATAAACTAAGTGGCCAGCCTCATATGGTTTTTGACCCTTTGATTTGAAAAATAAATTTAATTGAAAACAGCATTTTGCTTTTTATTCTACTCATTCAATTTGCTTTAATTGCTTAGGTGTTTACATAACAATTGTTTCATTTCTGCAAAAATACTTACATTATTTTTGCATCTGTCAATGAGTTTGACTTGCACACCAGCTTGGGTTTTTTTCAAGCTCTCACAGATCTAAAGATAAGCAGAGGAACTAATTTGGGTAACACTTTTAAACTGAGGAAACACAAATAAGCAATTAATAGAAATTGCTTTTTTCATCATAAATTGTTATAAAATTTGCTGTAACCTTTTGACATCTATAAATAACATTTATGTACTCTGTCTTATAAGGGCTTTCCAATGCAGTAGGTACCTTAAAATTCATACATATTTCTGCAATGTTAACACATCTGAGAGAAAGTTACATAAAAATTACATTAATCATTTTCCATTATTAAAGAATGTATACATGATATTTAACATATTGCTGTCATTTGCACATGATTTTCAAAAGGAGGTGTTACATGATTTGTATGAAATCATCATTACTGAAATGTCAGGCACTTTAAAAGTTGTATATTTTGAAAAATTTTAGACTGATATGTGTATAAGTACTACTGTAGTAATGCATATTAAGTATAACATTAACAAATATGACATAACTGTTCTAAAGGTCAATTTAATCATATACTGAACCTTACACACATAAATTCCCCAAAGTTTTTGTTGCAAAACAGGTAGTGTTGATACATACTTAACATACTTAACATGATACAACATACTTAACACAGACCCTCAAAAGCAAGGAAATGAAAAGTAAAGCCACCTAATATTCTCTACTAGTTCACCCATAAACTCACACATTGCCATTACCACATCTAATGTATGCAGTGGCCTATCCACCACAACCTACTCTACCTCCATTTCACCCTTTTGCACACACCTCTTTACCATTATTTCCCCCCAACGCTGGTTGGTTAGTGTAGTAGTTGGTTGTGTTGGGAGAAAGTAGTCTGGTAAAGGCTTGTGTGCAAACGAATGATTTAAAGGGGTGATGGAAACCTGGCATCCCTAAGGAAACACAGTTAAGGGTGAGGTCAGCTCTAATGGTTTCTTTAATGATGATGCTTAATCTTTTAGCATAATATCTTTAGCTGAAGTTTATTATGGATAAACTGGGCTAATATTTACTGCTGGTATCCAGTAACCCCTAGAACTTTCAGTGTAGTCAGAAATTTATCTACAATAACATTTCTCTAACTCATTTATAGAACATCTCCTCATTTGGCCTTAAAAAAAAAAACAGGAGTACTTGTGGCACCTTAGAGACTAACAAATTTATTGGAACATAAGCTTGACAGTTCTGCTTGCCAAAATGGAAGTGAAGCTGCCCTGATAAATATTGGCCACCATTTCTGATGGTATTGAAGTATACTCTATTCTGTACAGGTTCTTATACCACCGACATCACCATGATATCTGATCTCCTTCCAGTTGTCTGTTAAACAACAGGACTAAACATCTGTCACATGTTTGTTCTCTCATCCTCTCCCCAAAGGGAGATGTGCTGTGGAGTACCTTGTTCTGGTAGAGGCTGGTGTGGGGGAGGTCTTTTTGTTTTAAAAGTGCATATGTTGCTATATGATTTATGCTAGAGAATGCAAGGTCAAAGAAATGTGCCTTGCACTTGGAGTGGAGAGTGAACTTTGTGATAGTCCGTAGTTCTTGTTGGAGTTTATTCCATAGTTGTGGATAACCCTGCACAAACAAGCTTTACTCTTTTTTCTGATGGGTTCCATTTTATCAGAGAAGCATAACCATGGTCTTCCTCTCTGAGCTTTAGACAAATTTAGGTACCTTGGATCATGGCTATGACACACTTTAAAGATAAAGACCTCGAATTTGAAATTCTTTGGGAAGCCAATATAGAGATGAGAGGACAGGTTTGATATGGGTGCAGTAGTCTACACTGATGAAGAGGCACACCACAACATTCTGTAATAGTTGGAATTTCCTAAGTGCTGAAGGAGTCATGCCCACATATATTGCATTACTGTAGTCCAGCTGAGAGGTTATAAAGGCATGAATAACTGAGGCCTGATCTCTGTCCGTCAGGATGGGATGGAGTCTCCTAGCCAAACAGAGATGGATACTGTAAAGTGAACTCAGCATCAGCAAGAAATCCAAGAGAATTCCTTGACCACAGACTGAATTGACCAGTTGTGAGTCTCTACTGGTTAAAGATATACACTCTCTCATAGCTGCAGACTTTTCAGAATATTCTCTTCACCTGCATGTGTTGCTTGGGTTCATCTTCAACCAGATGTTCTTCATTCAAAAGCTGAACATCCAAGCCATCTTGGTGGTGGTGTGGTCATATGTGATGAAGGATAGGTAGAGTTGTACATCCTCTTCATATTGCTGGAACTTGAGTCTATGTAATCTGATCAGGTCACCTCATGGTTGCATGTAAACGTAGAAAAGGATCAGAGAGAGAAGTGATCCTTGTAGAACTCCACAAGATGTTACACCTTTACTTGAATGATTAGGAAACTGTGAAGAAATAGTCTATGTCATGATCCTTGGCCCAGACAGTGAGGAGCAGTGATTTGGAGTCCTAGTCCTGGGGTGCTATTAGATGTGCTGAGTGGAGAGGAGGGTCTCTGAGCTATATGGTTAAGGCTTCTTTACTCTGAGGAGCCGTAATAGACAAGGCTTTCTTACTTCCTGGAGTATAGGCAGCATTGTACAGGAGTTGCAATGGGTACGGGTGGACCCACGATGACCATCTCCTGCAGTTAGCCCACTATCCCCTCCTATACACCCTGCTGTTTCCCATGCCCCCTATCTCAAATATACCCACTCTCCTATGGAGGGAAGCTGGGAAGTAGAGCTCTGCTCCCCTTCCACACCTCCCTAGAATATTATCTCCCTAAAAGTATACACAATCACTTGATGATTTCATACTTCCTCATTCTCCTCCAAACACATAACACACATCCCACTTAGCCTATGCACATAGATCAAGTGAAAATATGCTACTGTTTAAGGTTGTTGATAAGGGTTTCACTGTTTGGAGGGAGATGAAAGTGCTGTGTATTTCCTTATCTGTAAAACTTCCTTCTGCTTCCTGTGTGGAAACTGTCCCTGTCAGTGGAATCATGCTATTGGGCACTGGTCTACGGTTAAAAACTGGGCACTGGTCTACGGTTAAAATCTGTCCCATAACTTGGTATTACCTTATTTTTGAGTGTCTGCATTGGGGAGCAGTCACACTTTAATTTTAAAACAAAGTTTTTTATTTATGAAACTTATTAGTATTTTCCTTCTTTTTACTCATTACCTCCTCCCAAATATTTTCTATCCTGAAACTTTGCTTGAGATTTTAAATTAGAAGCAATTTTTTGTGTACTTAATGCTCCATATTAAATAAGTGGAATTTAAATTCTCGTTTCCTTGATGTTCTGTTTTATGTTAAACAAATTGAGGATTATACATCAATGTTATAAATATACATATAATCACTTCTTTAATTATGTATATGATTGCTGCCTAACTCCATAATACATTGCTACAGTTCATGTGGAACTGAAAGATTTTAATTTTGAAAGTTTTTCACAATATTAATTTTCTTTTCTTTTCTTTTTATGTTTTATTTGACACACTTAAGAAAACACAATGTTTTTGGCATTTACTTATCAACAGTGTTCATTTTTTGTTATATTTAACTTTCATTTGTGGAGGTATGAATTTTCAGCTGTTTGAAGAATGCTGATGCAAACTCGAAATGGTATTTAGCATGCAGCTTGTCTTTCATTGGGGGACGCAAGCCACCGTCCCCACCACTTGTGTCTGAGGCCCTGACCCTCCCCTTTCCCTTCTGCCCTGCAGGAGCCCAGAGCACCCCCAGCCCCGGTGCACCAGGCAGCATGGCCACAACACCTCCAGCCATGGTAGGCAAAGCAGCACAGTGGCAGTGCCCCCAGTCCTGGTGTGCCAGGTGACATGGCCACAGCACCCCCAGCCTCGGAGTGCGGGGCAGCGCGGTCAGAATGCTGGGTGGGCGGCACAGTCTCAGTGCCAGGCTGCCCCAAGTCCCTGCAGCAGGCCAACCAGCCCCAGCCAGGGCAGAGCACAGGGAACTGCAGGAGGGGATTGGGGGCGGAGCATGGGCAGGGCCACGTCAGGCTGTTTGGGGAGGCGCAGCCTCCCCCCAGCCTATGATACCCACCACACATGCTTACAAGAACATAGGAATTGCCATACTGGCTCAGACTTTGGTCCATCTAGTCCAGTATCCTGATTCTAACAGCAGCAGTACCAGATTCCTCAAAGCAAGGCAGTTAAACCCCATTATTATGCTGAGAGGTGCTGGTGACTTCATGAGTCACAAGCACCATGCACCCTTCCATTAACATAAAGGTCAGGATGAGTTAATCACAAGCCACCCATCTAGGAGTTTTGGACTGAGTGGGTAGAAGGCTTTTGCTGAGCTGTGTGTATGTATAAAAATATATTCATATTCTTTTTTTTTTTTTTGCACTGATTTTAAGAACATGTGGTTATCTTTGGAGTGCCAAAGGCACAAGAAAATTGTGGAACAGGGAATATTCTGAGGTGAGTGCAATCTAGGAATTGCAGCTAAAATGGTACATGGGGATACTGTTTTTGTTCAATACGTGAAATGTTCAGCTCTACTTTTAATGAAGTATTTCTAGTGAATTGTGGAGCTGTGGCACATCCATATTCTGGATCTGTTAGAGAGGCTATACTGTGGTAGAGAGGTCTATAATTCCATATTCTTTTTTATGACTGGTACCTTTAAAGCAAAAATCAATCATTTCACAGATTGTACTTCTTTGATAGCATTAGTTGTGTCAGCATCAGTTCCTTCCACACACTAATTACTGGTAGCAGATGACTGTTTCACGTAGACAACATTCTTCTTCTCTTTAATCAGTCTTATAGGTGAACAATTTTTTGTTTTATCTCAGTTAGTAAAGAAGAGTGGGACCCTCTGCACTCAAGTGCACTGATAGAACAGAAGAAATATAATTGCACTTCACTATTTTATTAAAAATACACACCGACTAGCTCTGTGGGCCATTTGAGCCTAGGGAAGTAGGAAGCAGTCTCTGCACTTTCCTGAACACTGGGACTGCAATTATTCCCTTGTCCTCTTCTAATTGGGCACCCATAATATCCAGGCAGAATCTGTCCTATTGTGATGAACCAGTACATCTTCCTAGTTCAGCAAAAGCCAGCACACTGATTAAAACGTAATTCTGAATCTTAGCGTGTGCAACTAGCATTTACATCCGATAACTGTCACTGCAGAAACACATTTTTTTTTCTCTCTCATGCAATCTTAAAACATTTCATATTGCTAAGGTAGGTATTATATTTTGTCACATTTATTTCAGACCCACTGGTTTACCTTTCATGTTGCTCCCATGAGATCTTACCATATAATAAAGCTGATTGATTTAAAAAAAAAAAACAAGTTGCACTGCTATTTTCATAGTAGTAAAGTGTTTGCATATTATCTGATTCAACAGGGAAATTTTAGACCAAATAATTCACAAGCTGGAATTTGGAAATGAATAAGACTGTCATGGAGAGGAAAGCAGAAACGTTGGACGCCGTATAAGTGTACAGGTAAATAAATAATCAAACCATCACAGGGTGCATAAGAAGTAAAAGTTGGTGGCTGCAAACACCTTTGCATGGGTATGTGTCTTTCAGGCATCTGATTTCACATACTGTGTTCAGTGACCAAACACCATGGGAATTCCTGACTAAGGTGAGCCTCCGGACTGATAATTCCCCTCTCCAACGTAGACAAATGATATCACTCATTTTGCAAATTTTTCTTGTCCTAAAATGTTCCATTACTCTCAACTGAAACTTTGATACAATTAAGTGCCTTGTGTTCAAATCTTCTACAGAATTCTTTAATGAAGGTAAATGCAAGTTGTAATATTTCTTTGAGGTTTTGTTTACTTGTACACTTATTCCACCCAGTTTTTAATCATTTATTTTATAAATTCCCCTTATTTTGGGAAAGAGAATGAAGGAGAGAGAGGTCTTTTTATCCCTATTATCTCTTGAACAAATTTACCTCAAGTAGCTACTTTGTGTATGTAATCTTAATTGTTTTGTATATAGAAAGCAAAATAAACAGTGAAAAGTGCTAGCCTAGGTACTTTGAATGACAGTGATTAAATTGTTTTGACACTGAAGTGGTTGCCTAAGGACTGTCTGAGCAGTTGAAAGAAGTTGCATAAGTTAAATGATCTTTGATTTAAGCATTAGGACCCCAGTTCAACCAAGCACTTAAATTCTTAACTTTAAGCATGTTTGTAATCACATATTCATTCAGCAAAAATGGAATAAATTGGGGTGATTTCAATGAGATTTTAATCACCTCATCATTTTGCTGAATTGGGGCCTGCACTAGGAAAGATGTCAAACTTGTTAAAGTCTGGATGTACATGGCTGGGTGTCTTTACATTATAATATACTCTATTGTACAGTATTATTTGGCAAAATATTTCTGAAGCTCATGTTACTACTACATGAGTTAAGAAAGGAACACAAATGGAATAATTTAAAAGTATGAAAATGGATATCTAAGTCAATATTTCTCAACTATACTCACAGGTCATACAATCTTTAAATCACATTAATTCACAATTTTGTAAAATATCACAATGAATATTCCAAAAAGATCTTTAACTATGCCCTAATTCTGCTTCAACCTATGGATAAGAAACTCTCCTGCACCCATGCACTAGGAAAGATGCTTAAGCGTAAGCTTCTCCAATAAGAGAAAACACTCGCCCACTACCTATGGGCCACAGATCCTCTTCACCTACCCAGTATTAGTCAGAAACATCATATCTTTTATTCTCCATATACACAGCAGAGACTTAATCATATCTCCCCTCTTCAGTACCACTATGGTCAAGACAACAAAACATACTTTATCTTCTTTGTATATAGTTCAGAAGCAATACATCTATAAAGTCACAATTAGGAAGAAAACTCAACTATCCCATTCACCATCCCTACACATAGCAGAAAGCATAATATGGTTTCCCTCATGACACTCTAGATCATATGTTCTTCTTACAGACAACATATCCATCTTCATCCAATCACCTCTATCATGTGTTAAGCCATAGATTATTCATCAAACCAGGCTGTTTTTTTATTTACTTACCACAGGGGTAAGAAGAAAGTTGAGAGAATACAATAGATCTGTAGAATGCCAGGGGTTCTCAAACTGTGGTCCATGGTCCACGAGCTCCATTCAGGTGGTCCGCAGATAGTTCTCTCTAAGGTGCACGCCTGGGTGGCCGCACATGAGAGAATGAAGGGCCACCCACCTAAGTAGTGGAGCTGCGCAGGTGTGGCTCCACCAATTAGTTGTCTGGACCCTGGAGAAGACGCACATGTAAGGTGAGGTGGTGGCCTTGGGGGGAATAGGAGGTAGGTAGGAGGGGGCAGTGGGCTGAGAAGAGGGGGTGGGGGGAATTTGGGATGTGCAGGGCTGCGTCAGCCAGAGAAAAAGGCAACTTTCCCCAGCTCTAGGGCTGCGGCTGCCAGGGAGATGCCCCCCTCCTTCCCAGCCTCAGCTCTGTGGCTGCTGTGGCTTAGATATACCCCCCTCCTTCGTAGCCCCAGCTCGGGGACTGCCATGGCAGAGGAGAGAGGGCGCGTCCATCGCATTAGAAAGGTAAGACTACTGATATTAAAATATGAATTGTGTGTTTTTAATTGTAGAACCAAAGATCTTAATTTTTTTTTTATATAGCGCTTTTACCCAAAGCGCTTTACAATAGTTAGCTAACGGTACAAACAACATTTGGAAAGATTATTAAGTGGTCCGCCAAGGCCCTCAGGAATTTTCAAGTGGTTCAGGGGGAAAAAAAAGTGAATATCACTGTTCTAGTTAAGACGATATGAATATATTTCTGTTAGATGGATGATGGGTGGAGAGTTAAGGTTGTTGTACATTTTATGTGGGCACTAATTAAGAGATGTCCTGCAACATGAGTGCATTTGAACAGTATTGTTTGTCCATAATGCATGCTGCATTTACTGTATTTGTGCCTACTTTACTTACTTAGGTATTTTAGTAGAAAAATCACAGTTTAAGTTGTTGTCAGCAGCTGTATTTTAAACATGAAGTTTGAAATCTAAAATTATATTAAAGAATTTGGAGTTGCTTTTTAAAGTCATGAATAAAATAACCAAAATATAAGAAGTTATAGTCATAAAATTAGGCTTGGAAGGGTTAGATTTTTTTATCAGTAAATGTCAATTTTCCTGTACACACACAAACTGATGAGAAAATATTTCCATTGATGATGAGATAAATTTACAGATAACTAAGTAATAATTCTGCTTTGAGAACTTATTAGAGTTTGATTTAAAAATATTTACTTAGTATATTTTGACATGTGATGTTGGCAATTTGTGGTTAACAGTTAGAAAGCTTTAACTTTTTGAATCTCAACGTCATCTGTCATTAAGTAATTATTGTCTGACCCCCTCCCCCATAATTATCTACAACTGTGAACATTTAAATAAATAAAAAATGGTTAAATAAACATTGATATCTGACACTATATAAAAATATCAAATTCTGCCAAGCCTACATATAATTATGAACTTCTACTTTGACTAAAATTACAGAATGCTGGTATTTTTCATTGTTGTTGTCTTAGATCCTTAAATAAATGTGGCATCAAAACTCTGATCTCAATCATTATTTAAAATGAATGCAATCTGTTTATGGTGCACCACAGTAGACTAGCATTTCTGCTGATCAACACTGCAAACTAATTCCCCTCCCAGATATAGAGAAGAGAGGTAAACCTTCCTTTAAATAAAAACTAAATGGGCTTGAGTCTATACTACAGGTGCAGGGCATCTCTGCCAGGGTAAAGTAGTAGAAAGTATGAATCTGCATAATCTCTGAGGGTCTGTGTAGTGCCTCCTTCTGGGCCCCTGGCGGTATGTCTACCTCACAAATCAAACAAACAAATAACCCCCATCCTCCCCACAGCAGCAGGTCTCAGAGCCTAGGTCTGCAGACTCTGGCTCCTTGGGCTCAGGCTACAGCACTAAAAACAGAAGCATAGACATTTCTGTTCTGGCTGGAGCTCAGGCTCTGAGACTCCCCTTGCCCATACCAGGTCTCAGAGCCCAAGCGGGAACTTCTACAATGCCACTGTATCACAAGCGACATGCACCCAAGTCTGTAAACTTGGCCTCTGAGACTTGCTGCCACAAGTTGGCTTTTCCCCCCCCCCTTCCCTACAGTGTAGACATACCCTCACAGTTGGGAGCAGCTTAGTGCACTCCTGTAACAACTGTGAACCATCTGTAAATATGTAAATAAGTAAGGTGTCAAATGGTGCCCAAGAATACATGACATATATTCTGGCCTTTGTAGGATCAATAGAACTTGGGGCTGTGCATTGCGAATGCCTTTCTCTGCGCAGCATTATACAGTGCTCCCATATGTTTGTGTTTACATATTGTCTGGGAAAGTAGAATTGAGTCCAAGAAATAGAGTGATTTATGCTAAACACTTCTGTTTTATTTAGATTGGACAGGGGGCATCTCTTCTTGTTGAGTGTGTACAGTGCCTCGCACAAGGGAGCTCCAATTCCTCAATTTGGGCCAATACAAGCTACCACAATACAAACAAATATAATAACTATAGTAATAAATTTAATTGACTCTGATCAGGTACACCATGTTAAGTTTAATCCAATGAAGGAATGCTACACCCTGAAGAAATCTCATACTTACAGGGTTAACCAATGGGACTTTTAGGTAAGCAAGAATGGCAAAAAGCAAGATGCAAAAATTTTCTTACTGCAAAAGAAAATTATAATTAGCTTTTCTTATGGAAACACCTTTCTAAATCCTATGCTACTTTCCCTGAATAGAGAGTTCAGCTTTTAGAATATTTTTGTTAGACTATTATGAAAGCTTTTGTCCCCTTTTAAGTTTAGTTTTTCTCAGAAGAATCAGTAGAGTCTATTATAGGCATGAAATCTCATGGGATCATAGCGTAGCTTGATGGAAACAAAAGGTATGCAGAGTAAATATGGTATAAAATAAAAGTGCTTTTCTTTGAGTCTTGTGGTGAAAGAGTAGCTGCATGGAGCTTGGCATTAAACTTTACATAATGCAGTAACTGAACCTGCTGCAGAAATGCAATGCCTTTTTACATAAAATATGGTTACTTGTTTACATTACTTACACAAAGTTGGAATAAGTTTTGTTCCCTTGTTTTGTCTGACTAATGAAGCAATGACTATGACAAAGTATTGGTTTAAATATTCATGTTTATTGGTGAATTTTAAATTCAGGAATGGACATTCATCTGATGTAAATCAGTGCAGCACTATTCATTTCAATGAGACTGCCAATTTTCACCTCCCGAGAATCAGTCCTGTTTACCAGAATATATTGTGATATGAACTAGTTTAGAATTCTGGTGAAAGACTGTTATAAAGATTATTTTGTATGCTAGGTCCATTTTTTGTATCTCACATGTTTAGACGGCTTCTATTAGGAGGATAACACACGACTAAGGAATTTCTCCATGCTGCCATGCGAAAGTTTGCATGTATAACTACTACCACTTGTTTAGATAGCACAAATATAATTACTTGGTGTTGGACAATATGAAATGTAGATCATTTAAGTTGTTCCCTTACACTTAGATCTGTTGGCATTTGGGGTTTTTTTCCCCTCAATGATTGCTTTCATTCCGAGGCATGAAGCTTAACACTTTTCGCTTGAAATAGTGGTAACAGTTTACACCCTTCTGCCACAGTAAAGGTAGAATGAAAAGAATCTGTCCTTCTTTCTGTTTGTGGTATAGTTAAAAAAAAAAAGTATAAACACTGAATTCCTGAGCTTGCTGTGAGATGGAAGGTCATTAACAGGGCACTTGAGCAGATTGGAATTACAGTCAATTGAGAAGATGAAACATCCTAAATGGCCTAATGCAGCAACTAAGTGCTTCTTAAATTCCAGAACTTTTACTTGAGCACAGCATTCAGGACTAAAGTGAATTTCCATTTCCTTTTAGTAAATGCTGGTTTATATAGTTATAGTTGAAGGGACAACATAGAATCAATCTGCTGTGTTTACATTCTCTCTATAGCAGCATTAAACTAATTTGTCAAGTTATAAATGTGAAATCTGATTCTCAGTTAATATATTGTTACACACTGAAATTAATAGAAATGACAGGGGTTTTTAAGCAATAAGTATATTTAGCGTCACTATAGCCTGTCAGACTAATTTACACACAAAGTGGAATTGTTTTGTCTTTTGAGTACCTGAAATTCCTACAAGAGGACAGTCGCTTTAGCTTTGTGGGAATGGTAGGCAAGGTTTCAGTTTAGCCTTGAAAGTTCTGGAACTGCTTGTCCTCTTAAAAATAACCCAAGCAATCAAAAACAAAAACCTGTTGTTTTACGGCTAGATTGTGGTATTGAGAAGAGCCCTACTTGGAGGGCAGTGGAATTAAAGTGAATGCTAAGGGTTTGTCAGTGGTTCTGACCATCTTTATTTCCAAAGTGTTTAAGAGCAGTTTTATTTAAAAGGAAAATACAGAAAACATCAACATTCCTTTGAATGGCATCTTGCCAGATGAGGTCAGGTCTACATGATATGAACCAGTGTTTTTTTTCTGTAGAGGAGACTGCAGAGACACAAGAAAATCCAATCTAATATATAGAGAGGGGAAACCTACAAGTAGCATTTTTGTATATGAACACAAAAGCCTAAGTGTGTATGAACAGGCATGACCAAATGTAGCCAGGCTGAGCAATACAACAATGCACTGAGGAAGGCGTCAGAAGGCTGTCTCGTTGTTTTTCAGCTGTATTTACAACTTTTCTGCGTCACAGAAGAGAGATTTGTCATTTAATCTAAAAACAAATATTTTGGTCATTTTTAAATTTCAAAGATTTAAAACATATGTAATTGTTTCAAATATTGTTTGGGATGTAGACAATTTTGCATTATGCAATGGGACACTTACAGAGTAATGTATAGCAAGGAAACCCACTGGTGCATTATGTAGGCTAGTTTTATAAGGGATATAAATGCTCATGCTTCAAGACCCATCACTAAGGCACTGATCAAGACCAGCGCTTAACCAGGTGTGTGGGAGTCTCCACTGAGTACAGAGCTAGCATAGTAATCCTGGCACACACGGGCTGTCAGAGTGGGGAGGGGTATGTAAAGTGTCTGGTCCAAATGCAATATGGTCAGCTGAGCACATATGTTGTGCTAACCTATGCTAGGGGCAGGGCTGGGGCAAAGCAAAGCACAGAAAGCCCTTCTATGGCTTCTAAAGATAGCTCTCCTCTCTTTCTGCAGCCCCACCTTACTGTGCCAAGTGGTTCCTGGACACAGAATGGTGTCTGCCTCTATATGGTTAAGAAAACATTTGTACAGTGGCATATTTTCAAATCATGACACATTCACCATAGAAACAAATAGAGTAAATGGGTAAATCAAGAGGAAAGCTGTGCAAAATTCACATTTCCTCTTTTTGTGAAACTGAACATAAAAATGTCTTCCATTTTTGTGACCTTCAGATTTTGCTATACTCTGTGTTCTAACATAAATTACTATTTTTTGCAGTTAATGTGAAAATGCAAGTGTATACTGGTTTATTTTAAATGAAAAATTCACCTTACTCAAAAATGGGCCCATTTTCACTTGGATATGGGTCTGTGATGGCTCAAAAAAAATTCTCTGATTTAGCCGAGCAATCCATGACCATGGGCCTATTTTCAAATTCATAACATGTAAAACCTTGAATTTGGAGTAATTTTGCATGTTTTTATCATGAATATTTTGCTACTCACAACATATTGAGGGCACTGACTCTTAAGAAATATCTCAATTAGCCTCCACTTTTGCACCCACAATTTTGTGCCCACATGTATTGTTAGTTGTGATCACAATTTGGCATGCAGATAACTTCAGACTCATTTTATAGAATTTAATCCTCCAATTAGATTTTTGGGTGCAATCAGATAGTTGTCTGAGTTTTGTAAAAAGGAATTGCAGCTGTACCTACATATAAATGGAAGACACTTTTCAAAATCAGGCCCTCTTTCTTTTTAAATATAATATTTATATTGTGTACTTCCTACCAGAAGAGGCAAGAAGGAGACAGCAAGAATGCAGAACTAATAAAATATACAGGAATGGCTCCTGGAAGGTGATACAGGAGCAGAAATATAATAATGAGAGCATTTATCACCTTACAAATAATGGCCTTGTTTTGTAAAGTTTCACTAAAATCAACAGCCTACAAATGACCTGAAAATGGCCACAGACAAAAAGAGCGTTTTCCTATATGAACATATGGAACTGGATTTGTTCACGGTCAGCATTATACATGTTGAATATTTGGGATCTAATCTTGTACTAAGCTGTTCTCTAAACACATTAGGTTGCTTTCTTTATTACAGGGTAAGATTTATTTCTCAGAGGATCTAATTTCAACTATCACATAACATGCTACTTATCTATTGATCCTTTGAACTTTCAAGTCCCAGCATTTGTTCTTCTGCTGTGGCTATGTGACTGTTAGCTATTAGAGTTGTCACAGCATAGTTTGACTCTGATATCCATTTGGTGTCCTATATATTTAGCAGATGATATTGAGAGGAACCTTAGAGTTCAGCTCAAATTTTGACCTACATTGTTTGTTCATAAAGTGTATGTAATTCCGTAAGGTCCAAATCCTGTAGTCTTTATTCTTTATCTGCACAATTTCCACTGGCTGCAATTGAAGTTTTGCATGAATAGGCTCTGAATGATTTTGGCACCTTGTGTTTTTCATTCTATTTGTTTGTATGAAAACAAATGTTTCCTGTTTTTACTGCATTCAAAAAAAAAAATCAGTACATTCATGGGGCTTGATCCTGCTGCTGTTCAAGTCAAGGGATAAGCTCCCATTAACTATAACGACAGGTTTCAGAGTAGCAGCCGTGTTAGTCTGTAGCCGCAAAAAGAAAAGGAGGACTTGTGGCACCTTAGAGACTAACACATTTATTAGAGCATAAGCTTTCGTTAGCTACAGCTCACTTCTGAATGCATCCAATGAAGTGAGCTGTAGCTCACGAAAGCTTATGCTCAAATAAATTTGTTAGTCTCTAAGGTGCCACAAGTCCTCCTTTTCATTAACTATAATGTTAATTAGGATTTTCATCCTGCAGCAATTCCTACAATAACAAACAACCATATGCCTTTGATGGAAGAGTCTCTAGTTACTAGAAAAAAGTGAATATAATTAAAACTACATCTTGCATAAAAGGTTAAACTTCCACCTCAGACGCAACTTTACACCATTTAATATAAATAACGTTTCCAGTTTGCTAAGTCTGAGGTTTATTATCTGCCCTCAGGTGTGCGCCACAGATCTCCTGTCGTGTTCTGCCACACCTCTCAATCTGTTAAAGCCCAAATGTGAGATGCAATGTGTAACAATGGTACCAAATAATGAATTATAACAATTATTCCTGCAGGAAATTTAAAATGCTGTGATGTTCCTTCCTTTTTTGTAAATAACTTTCTATAACTTCATTTTCATGATGGTGCAAATACTAATCAAGTATATAAGTAAGGGGATGCCATATTTCTGTGAAATGTAGGTATCTTTGGGATTAAAATTAGTAACTTTCCTTAAAATAAGGGACACTTTAGAGGTATGTGTCCTTGTATTCCATATACTTAGAGGACTCGTTGACAACTGAACTGACAAAAGATAACTTTGACATAATTATTCAATTAATTTTCTTCCTGGATTTAAGTAAGATCCTTTATTATTTTAATGTATTTTATTTCTGTGGTAAAATTTTCATTTTTTTTAGTATCCTGTCCTCCCTGCTGCCTTTATTGATTTAAAAGGACATAGTGAGAAGTCTAGTGAAAACAAAAAAAATCACACAACTTACTGAAAAGGTGACATAGAAAGTCACTGTCCAGGAAGCAGCTTTTTCCTCCACCATGCCATCATCCTCAACAATAACACAAATAAAAACCCTATCATTGATTCATTATCTTGTTTATTGTATCATCATACTATTCGCCAAATTCTCATCTTGGTTACCCCAGTATCCCTCAGATCAGAATGTAGTCTGCCTTCGCTGTTGTAATACAAGGTCTGATCCAAAGCCTACTGAAGTTAGTGGCATAATTTCTACTGATTTCAGTGGGCTGTGGTTCAGGTCCTTGGTAAATTACATAAATTTATAGCTAAAGATTAAGTAAGAGACTAGCAGGGAGAAAAGAGGGGGGGAAATACCTTGAATAGGGATATCTGGTGATCAGAGTTGGGCAAAATATTCATAATAAATAATTATTGAGTGAATTTGCCCATTCCTCTCCCCCACCCATCCACAGTTCACAAAATAGCCATAAATGGACTTTAATACTTCAGAAAGAATTAATCACTTGCAATTGTTCATTAGAGTTTCATGTGCATTTATTTCAGACTATGGGCTGCTCACAAGCTACTTCCTACTCAAGGGATGAGATTCTGTGCTGTGCTTCTGGGAGCTTTAGGTCACGTTTTGACCTCCTTAGCCCAGGCTGTACTGGAGCCTGTTGAGGCACCTGGTGTAACTTAGGCTGGGAACCTTCTCTGGGGGCCACAGCACTGCCTGGAATATCTTCAGCACTATAGTCCAGATTTTAAAAGCTATTTAGATGCTGAGTGAAGCAATGCCTCAACACCTAACTGGAGTCTTGAAAGTGACATTTAGGCTCTTAAGTGCCTAAATTTCTTTTGAAAATGAGGTTTTGGCTCCTAATCAGTTAGGTGTTGCAATACTGAGCACAGCAATGCCTAAATAGGCCCTGATTTTTGAAGTTCAGTGCTGGGGCCCTGCCTTCAGCATGCCCTTTACTGCAACTCTTCTCCAGAGTTGCTGTATTAGGGGAATCCTCCCCTGACCCAAACCAGGGTTGTTGAGGCTCCTTTACACTACTCTGGCCCTGTTTATCTGGCATAAAGGGGCCAGAGTAGGAGTGAGGATCTCACCCTAGATTTAGATTATTTGCCATTCCTTATCAGTAGTGTATACTTAGTCATCTGCATGGTTTCCTGTTCCCCAGCTGGACTACTGATACGCCTGTCAATGAAGAGAAATTAAAGAGCTTTTCAGGATGGTTGGGTGAACATTGTGAGTGTGAAACTACATATAAACACACATCTAGGTCTAGTCGTGAGACTTTTCCATTAATAGTTTTGTGATAAAACAAAAAATCTCCTTGGTGAATGAATATTTGCCAGAATATAACTGAGATTCACAAATACCATCAAAGTAGAAGAATTTGCCCAGCTCTACTGGTAACTAAGGTGATTGGGTCAAATTGATGGGCTAAGATAGAGAGCGTTTTCTAGGAGCTTACCAAACCAGAAGTCTTCATCCAGGTTGCTTCTTGCAAGGGTACTCTAATCTTAGAAAGCAACTGTTTCTGGAAAGGTAACACTTTTTCCCATTTAACATCTCTCTATAAAAACAAAACAAAAACAATGGAAAAAATCTGCTACCAGTGAATAAGAAGTTGCAAAATCTTTTGTGGCTGTTCCACATTATTGGGTAAACCCTGGTGATTGTGGTATTATTACAATGCTTATTTATTCTATAGAGGGTAACAGCTATATATTGCCTAAATATGTAGTTATGGACTTTAGAACATTTATTATTTACTTGGAGGTCCGTAATGGGTCTGAATGATATACTGTGTAAGTATACATTCAGTCATTGTTTAAAAAAAAAAAGAAAAAAGAAAGGATATTGTTTACTTGATTGACCATATATCAGACCGTGATCGAAGAACTATTGTTTACTCAATACTGCCTTGGGGCCATGCCAGTGTAATAAGTGCATAGATATTCATAAGTATTTCTAAAACATATATTATTTACCTCGTATTAGGAGTGTAGCTTTTCATAAGTGTTTTTAAAGTATACGTTACTAGTGTTTTTTCCCCAATAGTGATTATGGATAAACACTTGGGAGTTACTTTCTCTTAAATCTTAAAAAAAAATAATTCAAAGTGGCTTGGACAATTTTTTAAGCCTCAGTATGACTACCAGACTAGGAACATAGGAACTGCCACATCCAGTCAGGCCAATGTTATTAGTACTAATAAGTAATATTTGAGTAATTTCTAGGGGCGCCATGTGAGATCAGAGCCCCATTCTGCTAAGCCCCATTCTGCAATTCACAGTTGCTGTATTTTCAGGTTCTGAGATGATCTTTACAAATCCCATACAGTTAATTGGCTTTCCTATAATATAAATGCCAGCCCTATTTTGATTAAATTCACAATTACGAAAATATAATTGTATTTAATCAATCACTCTTAAATACTTTTAAGGATCTGATTCATACATACCGGCTTACTTTCTTCCATACTTTTCAATTATTAATTTTACAACAACATATGTAAGGATTAGCATAATTCCTCCTCCTCAAGAAATTAAAGTTCCTCTGAAGAAGAGAAATAATTATGGTATATTCATTTTGACATACTGAAATAGCTTCATATTTACAAAAAGTAATTAAGTGTTGATCAGACAGTGGCATTTTCTCATATTTTCTAATCACCGGATCCACCAATCTAGACTGTTTTTCACTAGGACCCAATACCAACATACTTGACTAATGTGATTTGGACCTTTTACGTGACTTCTAATCCTGCTATAAATTGTTCTTCTAAGAATCATATCAAGTATCTGTTCTTCCTGTTTGCAGTTCCTCCTGCTCAACCTGAGTCTCTGCTTTTATTACTAACCTCATGGAATTGGGCGCTACCCTTTTCAAAAGCAACTAAAACCATAAAACTGCTATGTAAAGGAGACAGAGAGGGCCCAACATGCATAAATTGTTTGATCCTTTTCCATTTAAAATCTGCCTAACGTTCATCTAGCATCATGTTCACGTCACATTCCCCATCAGGCTGGGGAAGCTAATGATCCAGCCAGCAGACCAGCTTTGTGATGAATCCTAGTCACATGCCCCCTGAGGAATGTTGAGCATACACTAAGAACAGCAAATCCTTTTCAGCTCTGGCATCACAATTTTTCATGAATTGTTTAGACACATTTAGAGAGTCAGAGTAGGTGAGGTAATAACTATTATTTGACCAACTTGTGTTAGTGAGAGAGAGAAAGAGCTCTGTGTAAGCTCAAAAGCTTGTCTCTCTCATCAACAGAAGTTGGTCTAATAAAAGATATTACCTCACACATCTTGTCTCTTTAATATCTTGGGACCAACATGGCTATAGCTACACTGCATACATGAGTCACATTTAGGAATTGTAGTCTCAAAATCTAAGGCAACTGGAAATGACATACTGTTTAATTTCATTTTGTAAAGACATTTTTCCAGCTCATTTCACTTCTATCAGACACATGCAGTCAATGGTTAACCAGTTCATGATATTATACCAGCTTCATTCCTTTGTGTTCAGCATCTCTGTTTCGTTAACAGTACTTTTCAGTTTTCAATCCATTTATAATATGCCATAACACCAGGGAAGAGTAGATACCAAAAATAATAGTAAAGGGGGTAAAAGCCTACCAGTGTAGTAATGTCTCTTTTTTGTTTTCACTCTCCTAAAACAGTGTATGATTTAGATCAAGAGTCTCTCTGGTACCTTCAATCCAACTACCTCTTGCTGACTTCTATAGCGGGCACTTGAGTTTTGGGCAAAAGTTAGTTGACACAAAACAGTAGGCCATACTGCCAAAAGCCTTTGTAACACTTTAAAGTGAACATTTGTTCTTAAACAGCCCCTTTTATTCCTCTTGCAAGAGGTTGCAAAGACTCTCTAATGTGTAGAGTCATAGTTTTATTATTTGCAATTCACATTGACTCTTCAGTTGTTTGGTTTGTAACTCTAGGCAGTGCAATGCAAATACAATGACCTTGACCTCCATGCAGGTTCCAGCAGTAGACACTGTTCACTCTTTCAGGAGAAGGATTCACTTCCTTTCCCTACAGTCACCTAATATTCTGTGGGATTCATAGGATTAAAATTTCAGAAGAAAAATGGGTGAATTTTTCTGTATTTCAATTGACAGAGAGAAAAAACAATCACTAATGGTGGAATCCCCTTATTATGAGTTTTTCAACATGAAGTTGACTCCATGGCAAGTGCACACAGAAAGGTGATGAATATGGTTCAACTGAAATTGACTTGCAAATTCAAATGAATATTTTTATTTAATTGTCACTCCCTCAAATTATTCCTTTCAAAAACGAAGTTGCAAAGAAAGATCTGTCCTATAGCAATTCATCAATTATTAACCACTCTGGTATTCAATTGTTTATAGAAGCCAAAATCTTTAGCCAAATTCTTCTGGAATTCCAGAGTGGAAAATCCAGAGTAACTCCTCTGAAGTCAGTTATTTTGCATATATACCAGAATCAATCTGGTCTGAGAAGTATTGGGCCTGAAATGTATATAGTGAATCACTGGAGAGTTTAAGAAGTAAATAGCACATTCGTGCAGAAGCCCCTAGAGGCCAGACCCCTATTGTGCTGGGCACTGTAAAAACATATAAAAGAGAGATGGCTCTGTCCAAGAGAGCTTACTAACTCTTCAGATTCTCAGAAAAGGAAAAAAAGAACATTTAGTTAATATTTAATAAAACTATTTAACAACCAATTTTTCTATAGGAAAACTATTTCTTGTAAAAACACTGAACCAGCCTTTTGCCTGTTGAACATTATGTGATGTTCTGAAGCTGCCAGCTCCATAACACCAGACTTTAAACAGATAATAAACCTACATTATATTTAGTTGGGGCTCCTTCACTGGGCAAATCTGCTTCCCTATAAGAGGTAGTTAATCTAGAACTGCATTTGTTTGTCAGTTATCCTTGGAGATGATCAGTTCACCATATGGGAGGCCAGGGTGATGGCAGGGAGCTTATTGGGGGTGTCTTGAGGGCCACTTCCTTGACTTTCCCTGTTTCCAAGGAACGACATCTTGGCAGTGATGCTATATTGGCAGTTTGTGATGATAATCTTATGAAATGAAGTTATAGTACACACAGTATGGCTCCCTAGTGTTTTGTTGCTAAGTAGAGCTTGTACATGTTTACTCCTGTCCTTGCAACTTCCAAAATAGAAAATAGACACCTGGAGGGAAGTAAAAGTGTTCATCTTCGACCTGAAATATGTTTTCTTACGTTACTAAATAAGGGACTACACAAATTCCTTATTTACACACCCACATTATGCCAATGTACATTTTAACCTTTATATTTGGCAGAAATCAGGAGAATGCCTGCCAGTTTTTGTTTTGTATAGATTGATGTAAGCAAGGATGGCACTGCAGTATGAAATATATAATAAATGATGTTAGCCTTGGGGGCAGATCTTTACAGGTATCTAGGTGCCTAATTTCTACTGAAATCAATAGCAGTTGGGTATCTAAATACCTTGAAAAATCTGTCCCTTTGAGTATATAGTATGATACTGCAGTGCCACATCCAGAGAAATCTACAGAAAGCAACTGAGACTATGTCTACATGGCATGGGGGAAGACTCACTGCAGTGAGTCTCAGCACTCAGGTCACTTGACTTGAGCTTGCAAAGATCATGCTCAGGGGCTGAAAATAGTGGTGTAGACATTGACGCTCAGGCTGGAGCCTAAGCTCTGAAATCCAGTGAAGAGGGTGGGTCTCAGAGGTTGGGCTGCAGCCTGAGCCTGAATGTCTAAACTGCTATTTTTAGCCCCGTAGCCCAAGTCTGAGTCAGTTGACTTGGGCTGTGAGACTTGCTGCCATAGGTCTTTTTTTGCAGTGCAGAGGTATCCTGTCCCTGCCTCGATCACAATGGAATTACATCAAGGATAACTTTAGCGTAGTATTTCCATTTCTGTGCAGGTACAAGTGTGAGGTCTGCAAATCAAAAGAGCTGAGCAAAGGTATGGAAGAGAGAACCCCCCAAAAAAGTCAAGAACCTCTTCTATATCCCGCATAAATAGGGTTACCAGATACCAACTGTGAAAAAATGGGACAGGGGGTGGGGGAGTAATAGGCGCCTATATAAGAAGAAGTCCCCAAAATGGGACCCATCCCTTTAAAAATGGGACGGGTGGTCACCCTATGCATAAAGCTTTGTGTGTATGGATTGCATCAATGGAACTCAAAATGAGGGTGAAATCCTGAATTAGGGTCAGGGTCAATGTGAATTTGGCCATGGATTTCATGGATGCTAGGGTATCACCCATAGTTATTTAAGCTAAGGTAGTGTAAGGGAGTTTTCTTGAAGACACTTTATATTGATCCTGCTGCTCTCGCTGCCAGCAAAACAACAGCTTTATTCCACAGGGTTGCTCCAATGCAGATAACTTTCCAAATTTGATATTCAAGATATTTCAGCCAGTGTCTGTGACCAACCTGCTGCAGTGGAAGAGACTCAGCAGCCAGCTTAACAAGGTGCTGGCATACGCAGTTTCCAGTGGAGGGGGAGAGAGAGAGAAAGGAAGCTTCAGAAAGAGAGGCTTTAAGTGGGACTACTCTGTGATATTGTTCTCTTTTGGAATTAGTTACCTTTTTAATATTAAGGAAGAGAGAAAATAAACCATGACAAATATTTTTTTCCACACAATTCCAAAGACTAGGAAAGGCAAAATATCTTTCATCCCCAGGAAAAGGAGAGAGCCTGATGGTCATTTACACTGAGGCCACTTTATACCACTCTGGCTATGTAGATGACCCCGCAGTGGGTGTAACTGTAACCTGCACCCATTTAAAAGTCCGCTTATGCTGCCACAGGGGTGTAAAGCAGATGTAGTGCAAATGAGATCAGGCCCCAGATTTTAAAGTTCTTAGGGCCTGATTCTTATTTACACTATGGCTCCTTTATATTGTCAGAGTGGTATAAAGGGGTCCTTAGTGTAAATGAGAATCAGAACCTCAGTATTTGTGCTAATGTTTGTCTCTTCTCTTCTCATCTCTTGTCAGTTGTACAAAAGTCCTTGGGCTTGATACTCCATTGCCCTGCACCTCATGCAGTCATTTACATCTGTACAAAGTGGGTGTCAGACAGTGACTCACACTTGGGCTAAGTCTGCTTTATTCTGCTGTGATGGGGTAAAGAGGCCTTAAAGTGGGTGTCAGAGCAGTGTGAAATGGCTTTAGTGAAATGAGAATGAGGTCCTCACACCCTAGTTGGGTAGTATGTCACAGCCACATTGCACATCACTGTAACAGGGCTGGCCTTAGGGAAAATGGCACTCTGCGTGAACTTGTATTTTGGTGCCCTGGCTTCTGCTGCCTCCCCACCTATCCTCTGCATCACCCCAAGCTCTGCCGCCTCCCACTCCCCTATTGCCCCAAGCAAGGGCTGTGCAGAAAGGGGGGAAAGAAGAGGCACAGTCCCCCCCTCCCCAATAACTGTCAGGGGCACAGAACTTCTCTGGCCTTGGGGCTACAGAGGCAGGGAAGAATGAGCTCCTCCTGGGGCAGGGAAAAGAGTGAGCTGCTGATGGGGACAGAGGGGGGCGCAAGGGGGGAAAGGAAGAGCTAGCTCCTCTGGGGTGGGGGAGGCACAGAATGTGCCCCTCCAAAAGGGGTCAAATTTAAATTCCTGAGCATGCCTCTGCCCCAAGCTCCCTTCCACAGCCTCGCACCCCAGACCCACCCTGCTCCTTGCCTCTTGACCACAGCGCACCACTGACTACGGAACCCTAGGTGGTCACCCACCCTAAGGTCGAGAATCAGGGCCCCTGGTTTTCATTCAGTTACTTCCTTCCACAGGGGAGTTTTTTCCATTTTCCACAAAATAAGAGTCCCCTTTAATTACTTTGCAGTTGTTTCTGGAATCTGCCTCCAGAAAAAGATTGTGAGCCAGATCGGGGGAAGAAGAATTTAATCATAAAAATGTGAAGGATAATTGTGAATTGTTTAAGAATACTTTACTAGATGCCCCCAAAGCCACAATCGATGAGGAAGGTTTTACTGGTTAAAACAAAATAAATCAAAACACTGGTTTAGAGAGGAAGTGAAAGTAGCAATAAAACAAATAGAAGAAAGGGGAAGTGTTAGTAATGATGATAAATCAGAAGCAAGGAATCACAGAAAAGTGGTAAGGGAAGCAAAGAGACATAAGAAAATATTCTGTGGCCAGCAGACAAAAGGGTTTTTTTACATATACTAGGAACAAAATGAATTCTAACTATAGCATTGGTCTATTACTTCAGAAAAACAGTTGTAGTAGCAGTGATTATGCAGGAAAGGCAACGAGTTCAATAAATATGTCTGTTCTCTTTCTGAGAAAAAGCAAGGTGATGTGTGTGTATCATGATGATTCTCTTTCCAGTCCAACAGTCTCTTGGGAGGGTTTAAACAACAGCTACTGAAGTTAGACATTTTAAAACCAGCAAGTCCAAATAGAGCCCAAGGGCAGGTCCAAGAGATTTAAGAGTTGATGAACAGCTCACTAGACCATTAATGTTGATTTTCAATAAGTTTTGGAACAGTGGGGAAGTTCCAGAACACTGGAAAAAACCCTAATGTTGTGCCAATATTTAAAAAGTGTAAAAAGGGTGACCCGGTAACTAAAACCCTGTCATTCTGACAACAATCCCAGGCATGATAATGGAGGGGCTGACATGGGACTTGACTAATAAAGAATTAAAGGAGTGTAATATAATTAATGCCAATCAACATGGCTTTATGGAAAATAGATCCTGTCAAATTAATTTGATATCTTTTTTTGATGAGATGACAAGTTTGGTTGATAAAGGTATAGTGTTGATGTAATACCCTTAGCCTTTGGTATGATATGGTAGTTGACTTGGTACCACATGACATAAGAAAAACCTAGAATGATATAAAATCAACATGGCACATATTAAATGGATTCAGATCTGGCTAACTGATAGGTCTCAAAATGTATTTGTAAACAGGAAATCAACATTTAGTGGGTGTGTTCCTAATGGGGTCCCAGAGGGATCAGTTCTTGGCCATAAGCTATTTAACACTTTTTTTTTAATGACCTGGAAGAAAACATAAAATCATCACTGATAAAGTTTGCAGATGACATAAAATTGGGGGAGTGACAGGTCACTGATACCATGCCATCCAGATGGCTCTGTAAAATGGGTACAAGAAACCATATGAATTTTAATATGGCTAAATGTATAATCTAAGAACAAAGAATGCAGGCCATACTTACAGGATGGGGGACTTCATCCTTGGAAGCAAGGACTCTGAAAAAGATTTGGGGATGCTGGCAGATGATTAGCTGAACATGAGCTCCCAATGCAATACTGTGGCCAAAAGGACTAATAAGGCCCTTGGATGCACAAACAGAGGAGTCTCAAATAGGAGTAAAGAAGTTATTTTACCACTGTATTTGGCACTGATATGACCGCTGCTGGAATACCCTGCCCAGTTCTGATGTCTGATGACTGGAAATTAAGCCTAAATTTTTAGTGGTGAGAGTAATTTACCACCAGAACAACGTACCAAGGGTTGTGGTGTATTCTCCATCACTGATAAATTTAAAATCAAGATTGGATGTTTCTTCTAAAAGGTATGCTCTAGGAATTATTTTGGAGAAGTTCTATATGACCTGTGTTATACAAGCGGTCAGAT
The DNA here is from genome assembly GCF_965140235.1 of Caretta caretta. Classification (NCBI taxonomy): domain Eukaryota; kingdom Metazoa; phylum Chordata; order Testudines; family Cheloniidae; genus Caretta; species Caretta caretta. The sequence continues at coordinate 80,247,161 of NC_134211.1, forward strand.
TAGATGATCACGATGGTCCTTTTGGCCTTGTAACCTATGAACTGATGAATTCTCCCTTAGATGTCCAGCTCTGGAGAAGCGGCAGAAGACAACCTATTCCACAATCTATTTTGGAGAGTAGTCAGAGCAACTTCTCTGAAGCTGGCACTATGTGCCAGCCTTTCCATCTGCAGGCACTGATGCAGTTGGCAGTCTCCCCCTTGAAAAATAAGGATTAAGAGATCCAAATAATGTTCAGACATTTTAAGCACACTTTTTAATTTCCTGTTATTTATAATAACACTTGGGAAACTTGACACTGAAATCTGTTTCCCTACTGCATTGTTTTTCCCTCATTGTGTATTCACACTGACTTGTTATTGCAGGATTGATCATCAGTGTTGGGCTGTTGTCTTTGATTTGGGGTTTTGTTTTATTTTAATACACTGTATTAAGGCTCTGGTTATGAAAACTAAACAAATATGAAAAATTGCAAACAGACATGAATCAAAGATAGGTGACAGTTGGGGCTCACTAATAATGTAGTGTATGGGGTCCCTTGAAGCACGGGCATCGGCTTCCTTCGGGCCAGGGGGTGCTCAACCCCCACCCCAGCCCGCCCCAGCCCCGCCCCTACCCCACCCCTTCTCCCAAGCCCCTACCCCACTTCTTCCTGCCCCTGCTCCACCTCTTCCCATCCAGTTCTGCCCCCTTCTCTGTGTGCACCCAAGACCTGCCCCTCCCCTGCCCTCCCAGCACCTCCTGCACACCGCAGAACAGCTGATTGTGGTGGCCAGGAGGTGCTGGGAGGGAGGGGAAGGAGTTGATATGTAGGGCCTCAGGTGGATGGGAGGTACTGGGGGGTAGGAGGGAAGCTGGCTGCTGGTGGGTGCTAAGCACTCACTAATTTTTTTCTGTGGGTGCTCCTATGCCTTGAAGTGCCAAGTGTGGCCCAAATCCTCCACAGTGGCTAAGGAGTGCACAGTGCAACTCAAGAGGGCTACTTTGTGATGCCCCAGTCCTGAGCCAGCCACCTGCTTGACATGACACCCTCCAGAGTAACAACTTCAAGGGGACAATACTGCAACTGGAGATTCCCATGGTGAAAGAACAGCACAGTCACTCTCCTTACACCAGCCTCAAGGCAGAAGAGTGGCATCAAAACTGCTATACTTGCTCTGTGCTGCCAGATAATCCCCTCTTCACTGGGTGATCTGTGGCTGGCTGCTTTGTACCAACAGTGAAGAACAGGCTAGGATCTCACTGGACCTCTCTTTCCTATAGAGGAGACTGTCCTACCTGAGGATGCTTTACATGATCTAAGTTTTTTTGTCTGAAAAATTTTTTGACTTCCAAATGATGGCACTTCTGCAGAGTGCAAACTAACTACTGTAGGTCCTGTTCTCTTGCAGTTCCCACAGAACACGGGTCAGAGGTCTGAGAAGACACCTGAACCCATTTTGTTTGGCATGAATCACTCCCGATATTTGAAATGGTGTTGGGAAGGGGCAAGTTCCAACCTTCGGAAGATCTGTGCACTAAACTTTGAAGACTTTGGTAGATCTTTACATGTAACCAGTGACAGACTGAGGCATGAGTGAATAGATCTGGGCCACATCCCACTTTTGAAAGTGACTTTATATCAGTCCTTACTTAGATTTTATTTTCCATCAGGTTTCCCCCTCCACCCCCCCACTTAAAATTACTGTCTTATTACCGATTCATTGACCTTGGGCCCCTTTTCATCGGGGGAGTGACACAAATTCACATGATTTTCTTCAGTGCTTAATTTTACATTTGGTGGTATTGTTCCTTTAAGTGGTTAAGATAAGTCGTGCTTTGCTTAAGCAACTCTCCCTAAGAGGAATCCAGAAGAAAAGCAAAACAGCTGGGGTTTTGCACTGGCGAGATAAAGTCTGAATTAAGGCACTTTCTCCTGATGTGCATTGGACTCTTAAGTCTTGTCTTTATTTAAGTAAAATACCTTTTGTTGGTTTACTTTGAATGTGTGTCTTATCTTAGTGAAGCAGAAATTTGAAAGTTGAGCCAAGAGGAGTTCATCATGAGCTTCCTGTTTGCTATACACAAGAAGGAAGGCTCTACAGAGTAAATTACACAAAGCCAGTTGCAATTTACACCCACTAGGGCTGGGTTGTGCCATTAGCACACAGACCCATACTGAGACCATTGCCCTAGGGCAAGAATTGGGAGTCCCAATGTCTTCCAAAGCTCCTAATTGCAGGCATTCACTGTACAACCCCTTAGACAGGTGCAGTGTATGCATCTTCTGTGCGTGGCCAGCAGTACTGTACAAAGGACCAACCTCCTTCTGACCACATTTGGAGTACTAGCATAGAGTTGTTCCTGTGCTGTTAAGAAGACAGGCAACTATGCCTCTTCCCTTTCACAGGGTATGTAAAGATCTCCTTGTGCATCCACATCAGGGCTAGACAAAGTTCTAAATTAGCTGACAATTTACTTACATTTTTGCTAAAAATGTTTTTGTTCCCCACTATGGTGACCAGATAGCAAGTGTGAAAAATTGGGACAGGGGGTGTGGGGTAGTAGGTGCCTGTATAAGAAAAAACCCTGAATATCTGGGCTGTCCCTGTAAAATTGGGACAGCTGGTCACCCTATTCCCCACAAGCCCATATGCTTTTCTAAAGACCTACTGTCACAAAAGTGGAGGTTAAGTTGATGCATTTACTACTTTAGATCCATGAGCAGCACCCTTGTTGGGCTCTTTGGGTATGTACCTTCAAAGGTATATTTAACTGTTCCTCCCTACTTATCTTTTGAACTTTATGTTGTTCTCCTTCTCCCCTGCTCTGTCAGTGACTCATCTGCCCATTTGTTTTGAGCAGGGGGTTGGACTAGATGACCTCCTGAGGTCTCTTCCAACCCTAATCTTCTATGATTCTATGATTTGTTGTCTTCTCCCCTGGGCATTTGCGTGCCTTCTTCCATGCTCCCCCCATGTATGATATAACCTCTCTGAAGCTCATCTGCAAGGCCCCTACCCTGTCTATGCATAAGTGTCTCTTAAAGACCTGTTTCTGCTGTGCTGCCTACAAGGAATCTAGTAGTCTTGTATAAAAAGTCCCCTTTCCCTTAATCTCCATCTACTTCTCCTTAGTCTGTAAACTCTCTGAGGCAAGGACCTTCTTGATCTCTGGAAAGTATTTAGTCATTATAGGTGCTATCGTAAACAAACAAAATATAATTAATAACGATTCATGTAAACCTCTTTAAATGCCAAACTGAAGGTGAGTTTTCTATCTAGGAATGGCATAGTAATAGCAAATTAATTCCTAACATGCACATCAGGCCATTTTAATACTTACTTGGCATAATATGTTCCTGCTAAATGGAGGAGAAATTACCCTCTAGTCTCTTATCCCTTGGTTTCAACATAAGAGCCAATGACTCTTGCAAATCACAGGATGAGGCATAACAGAAGTAAATTGGGGCAGGGACAAGGGTGAATCAAGGTACCAACTTGTAAATGGTCTTATTTCTGACAAAAATGTTGATCTGTCTCTTGCTGGACTGAATGCTGGTTGTTGTGGTGGCTACACTGTGCGCTTAATTGTCTCTGTCAGTCACTGAGATGACTCACTTCTTTATCATGTGTGATTATAAACCATTACTTTGTGAGTGAAGCCCTTTGCTTTTTCCTAGCATCTCAGCTACTCCTTATAAAACTTATTCTGTCAAGGAATTCTTCAGACTTTTACAATAATGTATCAAGGTGGCAAACTCTGACAGTTTCAAAAGCCATGTTTCATTTCATAAGGGCTTTTAAGCTGTCTTGGATATGTACCTGGCAGACATATCAGTCAGTGTCCGCATATCTCTCTTTCTCTCTCTCGCACTTTTTTTTTTTTTTTTTTGGTTTCCTGCATGCCATGAAAAAATATTTTCCTTAAAGTATTTACATAGTATCTGTCTTCCATGCTATTTTTTTTATTAGAAACAGCATTTTAAAGGTAATTGAGAAGAACAACTTCCTTCTCAGGGGCGGCAAGTTGTATGGGCCCGTGGTGCCCGGGATCCAGCAATATTCAGGGCCCTGGGGCCCGGCTCCACCAATGTTTGGGGCCGAGTCTCTCCCCCGGCCCCACCTGTTGCCCCCCCGTACCTCCCCCGAGTGTCCCCCAGCCCCCACTTGCTGCCCCTGCATGCCTCCCCGGTCCCAGAGCTCCTTGCCTCTCCCCTGCAGCTCCACTCCGCTCTGCTGGCTCCCAGTATCAACTGCCGCTGAAGGGTCCTAGTGCCCCCCATCCACTAGTGGCAGGGCAGGCTGCCCTTCCCCCTCAGACCCTTTCATTTTCCAGCAGGACCCTCCCCCAGCACAGGGGGCCCGCCCGCAGTCACCACTCCTTCCCCATGCTGGGCAAGGGGCAGCCCCATCCCTCACCCACAGTGAGGCTACAGTGAGGGGCAGCAGCAGGGGAGGAGGCACACATGTGATGGCAGCCCCCCACCCCAGCACCCACCACAGGGGAGGGGAGGGGCCTTCCCGGACCTGAGAGGGACCCTAGGAGCACATGCAGTGACAGTGGTGCAGGGTGAGTGTGCTGCCGGGGGGAGAGGGGGCCCCTCCCCCAGAGCTCACTGCTGCCGGGGGGGAGAGGGCTGGGGGGAGTCCTCTGTCCCCAGCCCTAGGGCAGCCTTCCTGCACCCCAAACTGATCCCCAGCCCTTCCCCACCCCAGAGCCCACACCCCCAACTAGCGCCCTCACCCCGCCCCCACACCCCAACCCTCTGCCCTAGCCCTGAGCCTCTCCAACATGCCAAACTCCTCATCCCCAGCCCCAGCCTAGCCCTGAGCACCCTCCCACACCCCAAACCCCTCATCCCCAGCCCCACCCCACAGCCCTCACCCCTGAACCCCCTTCCTCCACACCCCCTCCCAACCCCAAACTCCCTCCCAGAGCCTGCACCCCTCACCTGCTCCTACACCCCCACCCCACAGCCCTCACCCCTGAACCCCCTTCCTCCATACCCCCTCCCAACCCCAAACTCCCTCCCAGAGCCTGCACCCCTCACCTGCTCCTACACCCCCACCCCCAGCCCAGAGCCTGCACCCAAACTCCGTCCCAGAGCCTGCACCCCCATCCACTTCCCACACACCCTCTCCTGCCCCCAAACTCCTTCCCAGAGCCTGGACCCCAGCCCTCCGCACTCCCTCCCAGAGCATGCACCCCTCACCCCCTCCTGCCTCCCTCCCGGCCCGGAGCCTGCACCCAGCACCCAAACTCCATCCCAGAGCCTGCGCCCCAGACCCCCTCTCCCACACAAACTCCCTCCCAGAGCCCAACCTCTCACACCTTTTGCACCCAAACTCCCTCCCAGAGCCTGCACCCTGCACCCCTCCTGCACCCCAGTCCCCTGCCCCAGCCCAGGGCCTGCATCCCAGACTTCCCCCCCACAAACTCCCTCCCAGAGCCTAAGGCAGGTGGGGGGCAGAGTTTGGGGGGGCAGAGTTTGGGGTGGGGGGGTTCTGGGCACCACCAACATTTCCACAAACCTGCCACCCCTGTTCCTTCTACATAGACACTTACTAATGTGATCTTTGGTTCATATTTCTGAAAAACAAGTGTTCAGTGTGTTATCATGATAGCATAGTAGAAAATTTTTCTTCCACAAGGTTACATCTGTTTACACTATTTTATTAGCTGTTGAACAGTAGGATATGAAACTTCTTATTGCAGTTTAGCTAAAGAAGAGCCAAGCATATGATGGAACTGTCAATCAGCATTTAGTCATACAGTATCTATTTCTATTTCTGTTCTTAGTACAGAAGGGCTATTATTGTCTACATTACAGGATAGCTACTTTGGAGATAGATATCCTTGAGGGGCAGGATTTATTTTGAAAGAAGATATTCAATATAACATCAGACATCATTTAGAAATTTTAAAAGTACACGTGCAGGTATATAAAGGTTAAATAAAGCAAAAGTTACTTTTATATATTGAATTTTATACTGTACCAACACCTTCGCTGTCTTTTATATGTTAATATGCAACCTCTCCAAGTGAGGCTTTGGGATCATTTTTAACAGAAACTATCTATAATATTTGTTGTGTGTCTGTCATAAAGCCTTAGGCCCTGTTGTCCAGCTTTACTCTCATCAAGAGAAAGTGGCCCTAAAGTCAATTTAACCAGCTACTAGACAACTTTCCCTGCAGAGAAGAGCCTTGAATGGCGTAGGACTGTTGTAGGGGCTCCTACATAATCCTTCCTGCTTGCTGTTGGAGAAGGAGGCATGGCCAGGGTCACTTTGCAACCCAGAAATCAACTGTAGGGGAGTGTCCCTTTTAGGGCTGTTGGCAGCTGGTGTAATTTTACACTGCTGACTGGCCCAGTGCTTGGACAGCTCATTTTAGGGGAGTTCAAAGCATACCTTTGTGTCCCTCCCCATGGGATGAGCTTGCCTGTAGCCCAGGATCGGGCCCGTAGAGTGTTGTTATATTGCTCAAGTCAGAATATCAACAGGGTATTGCTTAAGATCAGAGCCTAATATTTTGTATTCATGTATTATTGGGGTACTTATCTGAAACTCTTTATTTTGTGGGGAGAGTTAACGCCTTAAGTACCCGATGGCTTACGGCTTACTTTGGGCCAAATCCTGAGGACTTGTTTTGGTTTTTATTGAGTCGTTACTCTGACAAACTTTCGCTGAATTCAATTGGTGCTTGCCAGAGCTAGGGCTGAGTTCAAAGTGAGTTAGGAACCCCAGGATTTGACATTTTATGTCTTGGTACATGTTCTACACCCCTTGGCTGCACATCCTGATGGGCACCCCTTTTTTCAAGTATGAGCCATGGGCATCTAATGCATATATTTGTAAGAAAATCAAAAGTAATCTTTATACTTGTGTGGTATAATGCAAAGATTGCATTATGTAGCATGTCTGGCATAGAAACCCAAAGTTTTCATTTTCAAGATATTTGCTCTCTCCTGACATAAAATTACAGAGAATAAAATTGCAGAAAGTTTGAAATAAACCAATATAAAGGATAAAATCTGCACTTCTCCATTCACATAAACCTGCATATGTGATAAACTGATAATGCTGTGTCGATAGTAAGGTGTACAACTCTCATGAATGACAGAGTTCAATATCTAATTTCCAACCTGCCTTACTAAAATTTTACATTCATATTTCCAGTCAACTTGTTTTGTATTGTCATGTCAGAGATGCTGATTTTTGAAAGGGGAAGTTCCAAACAAGATTTTTTTTTACTCTAAGGCATAACTGTATAGACATGAAAGCAACAGATAGAAACTAAAGAGCCCATGCCAGAATTTTTTAAAATGTAGGGAGTAACCTCAGTATCCTTTTCTTACTTTCTAAGTTCCAAACAATTTCTAATGTCTTGGTATGCTTGCATATACACTCACTACCCACACAGTGTGCAATGTATTGCTTTGGGATACCTCTATACCTCTGCCATTTAAAAATGTAAAGTTAATATGCCAGGCAGATGCTACCCAGTCCTCTCTGCATAGCTCTGCCAATGCATTTCAGTCTTGTCTGGCAACATTCCCTGCTTAATTTAGCCCTGGGGGCTTTCTTGAGTATAGACAACTTTTAATTTTGCAGTAATTTTGTGGTGTGAATAAATGTCCACCTGGGATGCCTCTACCAAAATCGTTTCTCCATTTTTCAAAATTAAAGCTTGGATCTTCCAAAAGGAAAAAGCTTGTGCTTTAATTGTCTAAATCAGGGGTTCTCAACCTTTTTCTTGCTGAGCCCCCCCACCTTAACATGCTATAAAAACGCCAGGGTCCAGCGGGGGTGGGGAGGGGCAACTCCAGGCCTGGAGGGACCCTTGGGCATAGGCATAGTTTTACGTCTGTTGGGGGGAGGAGGGGCAAGAGCTGGCAGGGCTCGAGCCAGCTCTGCACAGTGGGGTCCAGGGAGGGAGTGCCACTTCCACCCCCTGATCACGCAGGAGGCTACCCAGCCAAAAAATATAACTCAAAAAGGGGATTTGGTTCAAAATCAGGGTGCAGGCAGGGGCTAACTAAGGGCTGTGAGCAGGCAGGGGAGTAGCTCAGGGTGCATGCAGGGTGGTAGCTCTGGGTGCAGGCAGGGGGTAGCTAGGGGCTGTGTACAGATGGAGGGGGATTCCCAGTGCAGCTCCCAGCTTCAGGGGTGGGGGGCATGCTGGGGCTCCCAGCTTCAGGGCCCCCGCTGCTCCTGGCTTGGGGTCAGGGCTGGATTACCCAATAGGCAGACTAAGCACATGCTTAGGGCACCAGCAAAGCAGGGGGCACCAAAAAAATGAGATTTTTTTTTGAAAAAAATTGATATTTGATATTTCAAAAAAAACAGTTCTTAAAACATATTTGGGCAATGATCATGTGTTGAAATCTCTTTCTAATAGTCGCTGGGAGGCACATGCAGTGGCAACAAGTGCAATTCTAGAGTCCTACTCAAAGATTGTGGATGCATTGGAAAGTATAGCTGAAGACCAGTCACAAAAGGGAGAAACTATATGAGAGGCAGAAAACATTGCAAACAAGATACAAGAACTAGAGTTTGTATTCATGTTGACCACGTGGAATGAAATTTTACAACACTTTTTCCACACAAGCCAAGTTCTCCAAGAAAAAGAGATTTGTTTGAGTAAAAACTGCAAGATTTTCCCCCAAATATTCTACTATGTGCAGTAAATCTGGGACTTTAGTTAGATTAGATCCCAGTAGACAGAGATAGGGAAAAAATATTTAGGTCATCTAATCCTTTGCTCTGCAAGGATAGGATATGCCTCCAATATAGAGGACATCCCAGTATTACCCATAAAAGCAGAGATGTCTGATGATCTCTTCTGCATCTTTATGAGAGGAAGGTTGGTCTTGTAGCCAAGGCACTAGGATGGCTCTTGGGGTATCTGGGTTCATCTCCTGTCTTTGTAACACAGTCTTGTGTGTAGTCCCTTATCTTTTAAAATGGGGACAGTAGGTTTAGTCTGTCATGTCTCTATAGTTTTAAACACTGTGGGCCAATGACTGCCTTGTAGGTGTGGTTATGAATAGTGCCCAGCACAATGAGGCCCTGGTCATGTTTGGATTATCTAGGTGCTACTGTAATAGAAAAAAATAGTAATAATTTATACTAGCTTTAACAGAAACCCTTTTGGAGTGTTTCAGAGTAACAGCCGTGTTAGTCTGTATTCGCAAAAAGAAAAGGAGTACTTGTGGCACCTTAGAGACTAACCAATTTATTTGAGCATGAGCTTTCGTGAGCTACAGCTCACTTCATCGGTGAGCTGTAGCTCACGAAAGCTCATGCTCAAATAAATTGGTTAGTCGCTAAGGTGCCACAAGTACTCCTTTCCTTTTGGAGTGGTGGTGGGGGAGCTGTATTCCTGGTACAATGTAAAGATTAACAATCATTTTGAATAGTCACGGCAGCAACAACATGCACGGAAAGAGTGAATTGAT